>NC_138132.1:7125773-7325690 GCF_964188305.1 Podarcis bocagei | reverse complement strand
GTTTGTCTTCGGGGTTTGTTTGGTTCCCTCCTCTTCCCCCACCCCACCCCGCAAAAAATCATGTTTTCTTTCTTCCCCCTGACTAGCAAAATGAGGGGTGTGTTTATCAGATGCTGATCTGCATATGCAAATGTACTGTACATTTAACGCTGGAATTTCTTTTGGAATCTTTTCTTTCAGGTTGGGGAAAATTCAGACGTGTCTTGTGGTTATGGGTTTCCGGGGTGGGGGAACACCCTAATCTTTACAAACAAGGGCTCACTTCAGTGAACTGTTTTTTAAAAAATTAAAAATTAAAATAAATGATTTTTTCTTTCTAGCCTTCATGAAAATTGTGTGATTTTTCCTTATTTAAAACAAAAAAAAGAAAGAAATTCCAACTTCATTGAGGTTCGTCTTATCAGCCTTACAGATAAGCCCTCAAGTTTTACGCTGGCCCACTTGCCTTGTGATAAAAGGTAAAGGGACCCCTGACCATTAGTCGCTGATGACTCTGGGGTTGCGGCGCTCATCTTGCCTTATTGGCCGAGGGAGTCGGCGTACAGCTTCCGGGTCATGTGGCCAGCGTGACTAAGCCGCTTCTGGCGAACCAGAGCAGCGCACGGAAACACCGTTTACCTTCCCGCCATAGTGGTACCTATTTATCTACTTGCACTTTGACATGCATTCAAACTGCTAGGTGGGCAGGAGCTGGGCCTGAAAAATGCGCGCTCACCACGTCACGGGGTTTCAAACTGCCGACCTTCTGATTGGCAAGCCCCAGGCTCTGTGGTTTAGACCACAGCGCCACCTGCGTCCAAATTAAGACTTGGGGGGCGCACTTGCCTGCTGGTCGCCTTGAGACTCTTCCAACTCTCCACAGGCGACCAGGTGAGTAGCAAATACAAGGCTGTGGCTTATGTTTGTAATTCAAAAGTGGTTATTTTCTTCAAGCGCAACACCTCCTGTAGTGTCTTTTCCTTCTTTGTCTCTTAACAGCCGCGCGGCAGGCAGACATTCACCAGGTCCATTTTTCTTGGCTGTGGAAATTCAGTGTACGGTGGTACCTCTGGTTGCGAATGGGATCCATTCCGGAGGCCTGTTTGCAACATGAAAAGAGCGCAACCCGCAGTGCCGCGTCTACGCACACACGGGTTGCGATTTGCCACTTCTGCGCATGCGCGTTATGTCATTTTGTGCTTCTGCGCATGCGCGAGCGGCGAAACCGGAAAGTAACCCTTTGCAGTACTTCTGGATTGCCAGGGGACGTAACCTGAAAGAACGTACAGTGGTACCTCGGGTTACAGACGCTTCAGGTTTCATACGCTTCAGGTTACAGACTCCGCTAACCCAGAAATAGAACCTCGGGTTAAGAACTTTGCTTCAGGATGAGAATAGAAATCGTGTGGCGGCGGCGCGGCGTCAGGGGGAGGCCCCCTTAGCTAAAGTGATGCTTCAGGTTAAGAACGGACCTCCGGAACGAATTAAGTACTTAACCCGAGGTACCACTGTAACATGAAGCGGACGTAACATGAGGTATGACTGTAATCGAAAGCACCACTTAAGTGGATCCCAGCTTCGTTTACATATGGCAGGGGCCGTCACTTCATCACAGCTTCAACTTTCCCCTTGTAGTGGTTAATTCTATGCACCCAGCTCCTCCCTCAAAGCAGCAGACGGGACATACAGGAGACTCTGCAGGGCTGTTGTGCGACGCAGCTATTTAGCCCAGCGACCGGCATCTCGGTCACAGTGGAGGGTCTAGGCCTCAGAAGCGAGGGAGGGGGGAGAAGCTACAGGACCCGCCAGGTATCATAGAATTGTAGAGCTGGAAGGGACCCCATAGGTCATCTAGTGACCAGGGGTCAGCAAACTTTTTCAGCGGTGGGCCGGTCCACTGTCTCTCAGACCTTGTGGGGGGCCGGACTATATTTTGGGAAGAAATAATGAACAAATTCCTATACCCCACAAATAACCCAGCGATAAGGAGGGAGCTCTCCTAACACCTCAGCGCCCTTAAACTACAGTTCCCAGAATTCTCTGGGGGAAGCCATTTACATGTGCAATATGCAGATATCCACAATTTCTGGCAGAGTCTCTTTCGGGGCAGCTCTGATCCTCACGGAGGGTGAAGGGAAGAGAGGGGCAATTAATTTCTGCTTTTCTCCTGTGACTTAACCCGCTTGTGACGTCCGCGGAGTCTTTTTCTGGTTCCCCTTTAATTTAAGAGGTGAGGTGCAGCTGGGACTTAGCACCAATGACTAGGGAGCTGCCAGGCGGATGTGCTGCTGTCAACAGGTTTTCATTTCCCCTTTTCTAAATATAACAAAAGAGAGGTTTGTTTGTTTCTTTGGCTGTTGAGAGGGAAATATTGCATAGCCTCAGCAGCCGCCTCCTGCAACCCTGTGCCCAGATGGTTTGGACTGCAATTTGGGCACCCTCTTAGCCAGCACAGGGAAAACCCGCTCGGAACAGCCGCCTGCATTTCAAAAAGCAAAACACGAGACACCGTTTTCTCCCTACACCCATTTTCCAATATGGTGCCCTCCAGATGTTTGGGGCTGATAATTCCCATCAGCCTCCATTGTGCAAAACATTTGAAGGGGCGTCAGGCTGGCAAAGGGTGTACATGGGTTGTTTATTGCCAACCTGATGCCCACGGGCAAGCCTAGGTCTCCTAGAAAGAAAGTTATGCATCAAAATATTCAGGTACCTTATTATTATTACTACCGTATTATTATTATTATTATTATTATTATTATTATTATTAATAATAATAATAATAATAATAATTTATACCCTGCCCATCTGGCTGGGTTTCCCGAGCCACTCTGGGCGGCTTTCAACAGAATATTAAAATACAATACAGTGGTACCTCGGGTTACATACGCTTCAGATTACATACGCTTCAAGTTACAGACTCTGCTAACACAAAAATAGTGCTTCAGGTTAAGAGCTTTGCTTCAGGATGAGAACAGAAATTGTGCGGCGGTGGCGCAGTGGCAGCGAGAGGCCCCATTAGCTAAAGTGGTGCTTCAGATTAAGAACAGTTTAGGTTAAGAACGGACCTCTGGAACGAATTAAGTACTTAACCCAAGGTACCACTGTATTCTATTAAACATTGAAAGCTTCCCTAAACAGGGCTGCCTTCAGATGTCTTCCAAAAGTCTGGTAGTTGTTTTTCTCTTTGACATCTGGTGGGAGGGTGTTCCACAAGGCGGGAGCCAACACCGAGAAGGCCCTCTGCCTGGTTCCCTGTAACTTGGCTTCTTGCAGTGAGGGAACCGTCAGAAGGCCCTTGGAGCTGGACCTCAGTGTCCGGGCAGAATGATGGGCATGGAGACGCTCCTTCAGGTATACTGGACCGAGGCCACTTAGGGCTTTAAATGCTTTTAAGCAATTTCTGTATGGTTTTCCCAGTAGTGATGTATGGAAGTGAGAGCTGGACCATAAATAAGGCTGTTCCCCGAAGAATTGATGCTTTTGAATTATGGTGCTGGAGGAGACTCTGGAGAGGCCCATGGACTGCAAGAAGATCAAACCTCTCCATTCTGAAGGAAATCAGCCCTGAGTGCTCACTGGAAGGACAGATCCTGAAGCTGAGGCTCCAATACTTTGGCCACCTCACGAGAAGAGAAGACTCCCTGGAAAAGACCCTGATGTTGGGAAAGATGGAGGGCACAAGGAGAAGGGGACGACAGAGGACGAGATGGTTGGACAGTGTTCTCGAAGCTACAAACATGAGTCTGACCAAACTGCGGGAGGCAGTGGAAGACAGGAGTGCCTGGCGTGCTCTGGTCCAGGGGGTCACGAAGAGTCAGACACGACTAAACTACTAACAACAACAATATTTTCCTGGTACTGAGGAATGTTCCTTGTTGCTATTAGGCGGCTAATTCTATTCTAGCCTGCATTAACAGAAGCATAACGTCCAGAACCTCTCTTCTGCCCCTAAATCCTTTTCACATTCACTGCTAGTTAGCCAGGTATCCCCCATCCTAGGTTTGTGCACCTGTTTTCTCCTGCCTAAGTACAGAACCTGACATTTTGTCCCCGTTGAAATTCATTTTGTGAGCTTGGGCCTGGCCAGGTCTCCAATCTGTTAAGGTCATTTTGAATTCTGATTTTTTGCACGCAGCCCCAGGATAACTCAGGAGAGGACTCTTAAAAGAGCCGAGACATCTGGGGAAAATGGTTCGTGTGAGGCGCGGCTCCTGGCAGTGCCCCAACGCCTCGCTGCGACACCAGTGGGTTGTGCGAAGTGGGTGGGGTTTTGTGGCTTGAAGGTGTGGCGCCGCACCTACTTTTGAAAACAACACCTTTATTCTTTCTCCTCTTAAGCGGGTAGGGCTTTGTCACTGGCAGGGCTCCAGGGTGGGCGTTCAAGGGCCGTGAGCCACGCAGCTTGCAACGCCGTTGTGGTTTCCATTCATTCCCGCCTTCCCAGCAAGACTCTCATGCCTTTGGCTGCTGTGTGGCAGGCAGGAACCCCACAGGTCTAGCTTTTGCTGTTGCATTTCATCTCCATGCCGGGAAGCAATAATCCCAGTCTAATTGCTACCACGGGATGCAGGTGGCTCTGTGGTTTAACCCTAGGACTTGCTGATCAGAAGGTCGGCAGTTCGAATCTCTGCGACGGGGTGAGCTCCCGTTGTTCGGTCCCTGCTCCTGCCAGCCTAGCAGTTCGAAAGCACGTCAAAGCGCAAGTAGATAAATAGGTACCGCTCGGCGGGAAGGTAAACGGCGTTTCCGTGCACTGCTCTGGTTCGCCAGAAGCGGCTTAGTCATGCTGGCCACATGACCCGGAAAAACTGTCTGCGGACAAACGCCGGCTCCCTCGGCCTATGGAGCGAGATGAGCGCCGCAATGCCAGAGTCGGTCACGACTGGACCTAATGGTCAGGGGTCCCCTTTACCCTTTAATTGCTACCACCTGCCATGTAGCTTTTATTTTTTTAAAAAGGCACAACTGGAATCCTGCCATGAAAATAGGCTGCAACACTGATAACAATATTTATTTATATCCCACCTTTTCTCTGATAGAGGCTTAAAGATAATAGTTGCTGTTAGAATCGTAGAATTGGAAGGGGCACCGGTGTCATCTAGTCCAACCCTCTGCAATGCGGGAATATTTCGCTCCTTCTTCCTTAGCGATCACTCGTAGCCGAGTAAGATTGTCTTCCATAAACATGGTTTTAACAATGAGTCCGTAAGTGACTGTGGAGGCCGATTCTGGATCCACATGTCCTTCCACAGTGGGGACATTGGTTTCTGGGTGGGAGTTGATCACGGTGTGGATTTGCCAAGCGTGCTTTCCTCTTAGCACGTTTCTCCCTTTCGTCCTGAGTTTGAGTGTCTTCAAAGCCCATGACACCTTTGGTAAAGGCTGTTCTCCAGTTGGAGCGCTCGCAGGCCAGTGTTTCCCAATTGTTGGTGTTTATACTACATTTTTTCCCCAGATTTTCCTTGAGACAGTCTTTAAAGCTCTTTTGTTGACCACCAGCATTACGCTTTCCATTTTTAAGTTCGGAATAGAGTACAGTGAAACCTTGGGTTGAAAACGTGATCCGTGCGGGAGGCACATTTGCAACCCGTAGCATCCACAACCTGCACTGCCGTGTCTGCGCAAGCACGTGGCGCGATCCAGTGCTTCTGTGCATGCGCAAAGTGCGATTTAGCACTTATACGCGAGCACCAAAACCTGGAAGTATCCCATTCCGGTACTTCCGGGTTTTGGCGCATCCGTAACCCGAAAACGCGCAACCCGCAGCTATCGCAACCCGAGGTATGACTGTAGTTGCTTTGGAAGGTGATCATCAGGCATCCGCAGAACATGGCCAAACTCACAACCTTGAGGATAAGAGTCTCATGCTCTATTGACCGAGCTAAACCACATAAAGACTGTAAGAAACACAAAAACAACAGATCCATTTAAAACACAGCTGAGGCCCTAACAAATGGGACACTCGGGGTAGAGACGAAAACTGGGAACACCCATTGGAAGAAAAATATCTGGCCCGGTCTAGCCTGCCTTCCACGCCAAGGGGTACCAGCCACCACCAAAAGCCTTCAGAGCTGGGAGGTTTTTTTTAAAAGAAGGGAGGCAGGGAAGACCAACTTTCTAGTCCTCAAGATTCTAGTGAGCAGCTTGTGTAGCCAAGCAAGGCCTCCCACCCTCCAGGGATGCAGGTCTTTGTGTCCCCTGTGCCCTCCACCCCAAGATGTCTCACCCTTCCCTGACCGTAGGCTCATTCAGTAGAGACACATAACCTCGGGGTTGTGGGTTCGAGTCCCACGTTGGGCAAAAGTTTCCTGCATTGCAGGGGGTTGGGCTGGATGACCCTCGTGGTCCCTCCCGGCTCTATGATTCTATGACATGGGTAGGCAAACTAAGGCCCGGGGGCCAGATCCGGCCCAATCGCCTTCTAAATCCGGCCCGCGGACAATCCGGGAATCAGCATGTTTTTACATGAGTGGAATGTGTCCTTTTATTTAGAATGCCTCTCTGGGTTATTTGTGGGGCATAGGAATTCGTTCATTTCCCCCCAAAAAAATATAATCCGGCCCCCCACAAGGTCTGAGGGACAGTGGACCGGCCCCCTGCTGAAAAAGTTTGCTGACCCCTGTTCTATGACATCGCCCTGAACTGCTTGTGCATGTGGATCTTTCCCCTTCACACGCTGCAAAAGCTTTTGAATGCCAGGCGCTCAAACCCACCAGCTCCCTTCTCTCCGACAAAGCCAACCTCCCTTGTGTTGTGGGAATCATAGAATCATAGAATCATAGAGTTGGAAGAGACCACAAGGGCCATCGAGTCCAACCCCCTGCCAAGCAGGAAACACCATCAGAGCACTCCTGACATATGGTTGTCAAGCCTCTGCTTAAAGACCTCCAAAGTAGGAGACTCCACCACACTCCTTGGCAGCAAATTCCACTGTCAAACAGCTCTTACTGTCAGGAAGTTCTTCCTAATGTTTAGGTGGAATCTTCTTTCTTGTAGTTTGGATCCATTGCTCCGTGTCCGCTTCTCTGGAGCAGCAGAAAACAACCCTTCTCCCTCCTCTATGTGACATCCTTTTCTATATTTGAACATGGCTATCATATCACCCCTTAACCTCCTCTTCTCCAGGCTAAACATGCCCAGCTCCCTTAGCCGTTCCTCATAAGGCATCGTTTCCAGGCCTTTGACCATTTTGGTTGCCCTCCTCTGGACACGTTCCAGTTTGTCAGTGTCCTTCTTGAATTGTGGTGCCCAGAACTGGACACAGTACTCCAGGTGAGGTATGACCAGAGCAGTACTGGGTTCTGGGTTCATCAGGACCCTTCAACGCAAAAGAGGGAGACATTCCTCTTTTGCGTTGAAGGGACCTGATGAACCCAGCATCTGCCTCTTGCTCAAGGTCTACGTGGGGAACTGAATCGAGCCCGTGGGAGAAAAGGCTGCCTTCATTTTATCTCAAAACCGAACAAGCCTCTGGCAGCTTCCTTCAGCTCCTTAAAGTTTCTTTGTTGCCGGGTTTCCTAATGGGATGGACAGTGTAGCAAGGTGTCCGAAGGCCAACTCTTTCTGATTTTCTCAGGCCGCTCTGTTCCAGAGAGAGTGGGCTTTGGGGGGTGTGGGATTTGCAGTCCACAAAATCCTGGAGCCAGGCCTGAGCGTAGGAGGAAAAAGAGAAGAGAGGACGGGTGCCAGCCAGGAGTTGGCAAGCTGGCGAGCTTTGCCAATCCACAGTCCTGCACGTGCCGAGGTCTGGAACTTCTCACTACGACGGCGACGCCTTGTGGGTCAGCAGCGCAGAGGCAGCTGCGGCCTTTTGGGGCCGGTCCAAGCCAAATATTAAATGCCGGAGGGTGGGGGAGAAGGCGCAGAAGCCGAGCCTGTCTCCTGAATTGTTCCCGTCTGGCGGTTCTGTTTGGAGCGATGGCTGGTTGCAGCAACAAGGAGAGTCCAAGGAAGGTTTCTTCCGTGGCAAGGCAGCGAGGAACTGGCGCTCAGCAGCAGGGATTATCGCCACATCCAGGCTGGTCCCGGCAAGAAGCTGGGAATCTGATAAGGCAGCTGGCATCTTGCAATGGTGTAAAAACATGCAGGGAATAAAAGCACGGTTGGCCAATCTTATAAAAGAGATGTTGTTGTTGTTGTTTCGGACAGGTTGCAACAGTCAAAACGCAATACAGTGGTACCTCGGGGTTAAGAACTTAATTCATTCCGGAGGTCTGTTCTTAACCTGAAACTGTTCTTAACCTGAGGTACCACATTAGCTAATGGGGCCTCCCGCTGCCGCCACACCGCTGGCGTGCAATTTCTGTTCTCATCCTGAAGCAAAGTTCTTAACCCGAGGTACTATTTCTGGGTTAGCGGAGTCTGTAACCTGAAGCGTCTGTAACCTGAGGTACCACTGTATTGAAAACAGTTTGGCACAACTTAAAAATTACAGAAATAAGGTGGGAATATGCACCCCAAGTCTCAAGAGTCAGAATAAATTGGTAAGACCTGCACCGAACGTACAGTGGTACCTCAGGTTACAGATGCTTCAGGTTACAGACTCCGCTAACCCAGAAATAGTACCTCAGGTTAAGAACTTTGCTTCAGGATGAGAACAGAAATTGTGCGGCGGTGGCGCAGTGGCAGCGAGAGGCCCCATTAGCTAAAGTGGTGCTTCAGGTTAAGAACAGTTCCAGGTTAAGAACGGACCTCCAGAACGAATTAAGTACTTAACCCGAGGTACCACTGTATTGGGAAACGTTATTTATCAGAAGGTGAAGTTCTGTGACCGCTCAACATTATCTATTATTTTCTCGCGTATGATTTGACCTTCTGCTTAAAATATAATGGAAACCAAGGACACCTAATAAGTTATGTAATGTTCCCTAAACCGCAATTGACATTTTGTGTGTGGATGCAGGATATTATGAAATGATATACAGATGAAATTATATACCGTATTTTTCGCCCTATAGGACGCACTTTTCCCCCTCCAAAAATGAAGGGGAAATGTGTGTGCGTCCTATGGGGCGAATGCAGGCTTCACGTACCTCTCCGCAAGCAGCCGGAGCCTGCAGCGCTGGGCTCCCGCTGCTTGCGGAGAGTTGCCTGCATGCTGAAGCCTGCGCGCGCTGAGCTCAGCGCGTCCAGGCTTCGCGGACCTCTCCGCAAGCAGCGGGAGCCAGCGCTGGGCTCCCACGGCTTGCAGAGAGCTGCCTGTTTGGGGGCTGGGGTCGGGGGAAGCTCGGGCCTCCCCCGCCCCAGCCTTGCGCCTGGGGGGGAAATAATTTCCGCCCAAAAAAACTAGGTGCGCCTTATGGGACAGTGCGTCCTATAGGGCGAAAAATACGGTGTGTGTGTGTGTGTGTATATATATATATATATATATATATATATATATGCATGCAGTAAATATTTTTTTCCCCTGTAGCAACATCTTCTTCTTAAAAATGAGGAACCTTTGCAGAGAGGAAGAGCGAATGCATCAGGCAGGAAGTGGGTGGCGAAGAGCTTGCAGATTCGTGGCTCCACCAAAACCGCAAAGGGACGTGTGTGTGTGTGTGTGTGTGTGTGTGTGTGTGTGTGTGACCGGTCCCAAGAGCCCAAGAATCCGCCTTTGAGGCTGAGTCCAGCTTGATAAGTATGACTGGTATTTATTCTGACTGGTGTTGGCTCTCCGTGATGTCCGACAGAGAAGTCTTTCTGGACGGCACCTGCCGCTTTGGAACAAAGGAAATCTACCTTATACAGAGTTGGAGCGGCCATCCCTCTGGCACAGTACTGTTTAACAGGAGATTGAAGCCAGGGTGTTTGACCAGCTGGGATGGCTCAGTCGCTAGAGCATGAGACTCTTAATCTTAGGGTTGTGGGTTCAAGCCTCACATGGAGCAAAAGATTCCCTTTTTCCCAAAATTTGTTTTATTTTTCCAATTTTTTTAAAAAAAACAAACAAACATAAATCTCAACCGTATTTAAACCAAACTTTGTATCATTGTTAAGTGACCTCCTCGTATCCCCCTGGTTGAATTTCGATGTATGACATTTTAACGGTTTTCGAAAACCTAAATCCTTAAAAAATTTACTTAAACACTTCACATCTTTCTTTCTTTCCAATTCAGCATTAAACATATTAATTCATCACATTACATATCTAAATCCTAAGCCTATCTGGTATTTGCAAGCTTTTCCAATTACCGTATTTTTTGCTCTATAAGACTCACTTTTCCCCTCCTAAAAAGTAAGGGGAAATGTGTGTGCATCTTATGGAGCGAATGCAGGCTGCGCAGCTATCCCAGAAGCCAGAACAGCAAGAGGGATTGCTGCTTTCACTGCGCAGCGATCTCTCTTGCTGTTCTGGCTTCTGGGATTCAGAATTTTCCCCCCCTTGTTTTCCTCCTCCAAAAACTAGGTGCGTCTTGTGGTCTGGTGCGTCTTATAGAGCAAAAAATACGGTAATTTAACTTAACATATTTAACTAAATAGCCTTTAAATTTCTTCCATTCTTCCTGGTAATCTTCCTCCTTCTGGTCATGGACTCTTCCAGTCAGGTCAGCCATCTCCGAAAATTCCATCATCGGACTGGATCGTCCCACTCAGCTCTGGGAATCCTTTATTCAAATCTCACCCTGGCCACGAACTTGGTAAGGTGGACAGGGAAAAGAAGAAGAGGAGGAGTTTGGATTTGATATCCCGCTTTATCACTACCCAAAGGAGTCTCAAAGTGGCTAACATTCTCCTTTCCCTTCCTCCCCCACAACAAACACTCTGTGAGGTGAGTGGGGCTGAGAGACTTCAGAGAAGTGTGACTAGCCCAAGGTCACCCAGCAGCTGCATGTGGAGGAGTGGGGAAGTGAACCCGGTTCCCCAGATTACGAGTCTACCGCTCTTAACCACTACACCACGCTGGCTCTCTTAGCCCTCCTTCTGCAATATGTGGATAATAGTGACACCACCTTGCAGGGCTGTTGATTTAATAGGAGTTGGCATGGTGTACTGACGCAAAGGATGTGGTGTTCATAGAATCATAGAGTTGGATGGGACCGCCAAAGGTCATCTAGTCCAACCCGCTGCGAGCCAGGATTCTCAGCTAAAGCATCCATGACAGGTGGTCACCCAACCTCTGCTTAGAAACCTCCAAGGAAGGAGAGTCCACAGCCCGAGGGAGACCGTTTCCTGGTCAAACTCAGAAAGTTCATCCCGGCCTAGGACCCACGTACCTACGGGACCGCCTCTCCTGGTATGCCCCGCGGAGGACCTTAAGGTCCACAAATGACAACATTTTGGAGGTCCCAGGTTGCAAGGTGGTTAGATTGGTCTCAGCCAGGGCCAGGGCCTTTTCAGTACTGGCCCCGACTTGGTAGAACACAAGAGACCAGGGCCCTGCGGGACTTGACATCTTTCTGCAGGGCCTGCAAGACAGAGCTGTTCTGCGTGGCCTTTGGACTTGGGTTGACCCTTATGCTTCCCTCCCCTTATGGTTTTGATCTATGGGCTACTTTTAAAATGAGGCTGCATTTTAAATTGCATTTTAACCTGTATTTTAAATACGTTCCCCCCCCCCATTATGTTTTTACTGTAATTTTACTGGTGTTAGCCACACTGAGCCGGCTCTGGCCGGGGAGGGCGGAGTATAAATAAAACGTTGTTATTATTATTATTATTATTATTATTATTATTATTATTATTATTATTATTATTTATTTGGAATCTCCTTGTAATTTGAAGCTGCTGGTTCGATTCCTACCCTCTTCCATGTGACAGCCCTTGAGATATGTGAAGATTTGTGTTCAAAAGTATTTCTTTTATACCCCAACTTTTCCTTCAGGGAGCTTAAGGTGGCCGACCTAGTTCTCCCTCGTCTCATTTAATCCCCGAGACACCCCTGTGAAGTAGGTTAGGCTGAGGGGCAGTGAATGGCCCACGGTCTCACCCCACTTGAGCTTCATAGCCGGGGACGGATTCGAACCCTGGTCTCCTAGGTCCTAGTCCGAGACGCTAACCACTACACCACGCTGTCTCCATGTTACCCCAAGCATTGCCTGGCTAGTTGGCCTTAGGGAAACGCAGGTCCCTTTCTCTCTTCGCTGCAATAGGAAGGTATCTCACAGGGCTCTTGAGCGCGAAGAGCGTTGACGCCTCAAAAGCACCTTACAGGTGCAGCTGTGATCAGCGTTCCCTGTTTTAAGACGCAGGTGGGGAAGCGAAACCCGCTCTCGGATTAATCTCTGGGGCTTTTGAGGGACAGCAGACAAGGTGGAGCTAGCCATTCTATAATCTGCCTCTTCTTGTATGCGACAAGGGCCGCGAGAGTTTTAATAGCACAAGGATGGAAGACTGAAGAAACCCCAACTAAAGAATCAGGGCAAGAAAAATTGAAGGACTATGCAGAACTGGCAAAACTGACACACAAGCTACGGGACAAGGATAACTGTGACTTTAAAGATGAATGGGAACCCTTTACAAAGTATCTGAAGACGCAACCAAGCAAACTGGACTCCTTGGCTGGTTTTGAATAAACATTCGCAAACTTTTAATTGATAATAATCAGCTAAATAGTTTGAGGATCTATACAACTGTGTAACATGCAGAAAACAGCATTTTTAGAGAAATCAAAGACTGGAACTGAGGGAAGTCGGGGGGTGGGGGGTGAGTTCTGGGGGGGGAGGGGGGAGGTAAAATGGGGGGGAAGTAAGGATGATATGTTTCTGGATAATATGTTTTTTTTAAAATTTTGAATAAAAAAGTTATTGAAAGAGGGGGGGAAATCCGCCTCTGAACGGACTTGCATCTCGCAAGGTGAGCGTGCATGACCGGAAAAAGCAGCCAAACAGGCTAAGGGTGGTTAATGTTCCACCGGCCATCAAAGCGTGAACTGATGCCCTTCCTGGCATTACGTTTGCTCAGTCAGCTGGTCTTTGAACTTGCAGAGGGGGCGGCAAACAGGGGACAGATCGTGCCAGAGATCAGCTCGTGCCACAAGTTGCAAGCGCTTATTTCAAAGCGCTGCATCCTTCAGCCGAGTGATGCAACTTGCCCTCCTGCAGCAGAAGCCAGTGCTCAGAAGGGTCTTCTCTCTTTGTGGTCCGGGGTTGCCAACTGGTCGGCACTGACAGGAGCACGGGGGCCCCTCTCTTGGCTGAAGAGCTGGAGCATCTTAATCTCAGGGGTTGTGGGTTCGAGTCCCACATGGGGCAAGAGAGTTCCTGCATTGCAGGGGGTTGGATTTGATGGCCCTTGTGGTCCCTTCGAACTCGATCGTTCTGTGGCGTCCTGTGGCCGACAGGTGGGTGATCCCATGTGGGCAGGGAGGCCTGCTTCATCAGAGCATCACCTACGTGCTGGTGAAGCAGCGCCCAATAAACACACGAGACATAACTGGCTGTGTTCTTAGAAAGAGAAGAGAGAAAGGTTTTGGATTTGATATCCTGCTTTAACACTACCCGAAGGAGTCTCAAAGTGGCTAACATTCTCCTTTCCCTTCCTCCCCCACAACAAACACTCTGTGAGGTGAGTGGGGTTGAGAGACTTCAGAGAAGTGTGACTGGCCCAAGGTCACCCAGCAGCTGCATGTGGAGGAGCGGGGAAGCGAACCCGGTTCACCAGATTACGAGTCCACCGCTCTTAACCACTACACCACACTGGCTCTCTAATAGGTACACTATTCATAGTATCAAATTATAAATTTCAACGGAAGTACAGTGGTACCTCTGGTTGCGAACGGGATCCGTTCCGGAGCCCCGTTCGCATCCTGAAGCAAACGCAACCCGCATCTGCGCGTGTCACGATTCGCCGCTTCTGCGCATGTGCATGATGTAATTTTGAGCGTCTGCACATGCGCAAGCGGCGAAACCCAGAAGTAACGCGTTCCATTACTTCCGGGTCGCCGCAGAGCGTAACCTGAAAATGCTCAACCTGAAGCATATTTAACCCGAGGTATGACTGTAACTCAAGTTGTTGTTGTTGTTGTTTAGTCGTGTCCGACTCTTCGTGACCCCCTGGACCAGAGCATGCCAGGCACTCCTGTCTTCCACTGCCTCCCGCAGTTTGGTCAAACTCATGCTGGTAGCTTCAAGAACACTGTCCAGCCATCTCATCCTCTGTCATCCCCTTCTCCTTGGGCCCTCCATCTTTCCCAACATCAGGGTCTTTCCCAGGGAGTCTTCTCTTCTCATGAGGTGGCCAAAGTCTTGGAGCCTCAGCTTCAGGATCTGTCCTTCCAGTGAGCACTCAGGGCTGATTTCTTTCAGAATGGAGAGGTTTGATCTTCTTGCAGTCCATGGGACTCTCAAGAGTTTCCTCCAGCACCATAATTCAAAAGCATCAATTTTTCGGCGATCAGCCTTCTTTATGGTCCAGCTCTCACATTTTATATATATGTGACCTAAAAAATTTTATTTCAGGAGCTAGGTAGCAAAAATGTATTTTACTCCAAATAGGATTTGAGTGGGAACTGGCTGAAATGACTGGCAGAATCTGAGATTTGGGAGAAGAAACAATGGAAGAGGAGTGGAAAAAAATTAAAGACTATTTACAAAAATATTATAAGTTATATGAATGTTAAGAATTTGCATGACTTGGAAAATTTAGCTTCAGCAATAAGATTTGGTGATATGGGAAATTAAGTCATAATTACGAAAGGACTAATGTTTAAAGTAATATTATATTCATTTTAAGGCAAAGTAATCTGACAACAAGTATTTTAAACATAAAATATAACTATTTGAAAGTACAAAGGAATGCATGAAACAAGGTAATAATTTGCTGATATCTTTATTGTAAAGAATGCAGGGTGTGGGAGATGTGGGGAAGTCCGGTTGGTCATGAGAAAATGTTTTGGAAAGATGGTTTTCTCTTTTTTTTTTCTTTTTTCTTCTTACTGTTATCTCTCGATATATCTGACTTTACATTTGTATCTGAAAAAAAGCAATAAAAATATTTATTTTTTTAAAAAAACCAAATAGGATTTGAGTGAACAGGAAAAGGGGATTGCATTGGGAGTGGGGGGGAGAGAGAAAGACTGTTTTTGGTAACAGCTGCAACCTGGGCAGCTGTCTCTGAATCCCACCACTGGTGTGAGGCTTCTGCAGCTGCAGACTACACTTGAGAGACTGCTTGTTAGAAGCAAGATCTCTTCAAGCTTTGTGGTTAAAAGGGGAGGGAGCCCTGAAACCCGTCTCTCCACTGGTACCCAGTGAGCGTTGAAAGCCAGTGTCGCCTGCATCAAACTTTCCGCCGCTCTCGCCCTCCCTCTGGCTGCCTCGTCTGCTTTTCCATATCGCAAGTCAGTTAAATTTGTGGTTACAGTACTTGAGTAAGCAACATTTAGGAGCAGAGGGGTATCTGCAGAACCTCGCTAATGTGAATCCAGAGCAAACGGGCGCGATGCAGAGCAAAGGCTACAGACTCCTTCACCGTTTACAGTCGGCTGTTTGGGAAATGCCAAAACTCGCAGGTTCCCCAAACTTCTGATAGCAGAAGCACGCTTCCCCGCACGCTTCTTCTTCCTGGATTAAAATGGAAGGCACAATGGACTACATGGAATTGGCAGAAATGACTGGCAGAATTTGTGACCAGGGAGAAGAGTCGGTGGAGGAAGACTGGAAGAAATTTAAGGACTACATGCAGAAGCACTGTAAAATTAAGGAATGTTAAAATGATGTCTGATGGAAAATAAGTGGTATTGGTAAAAAGATTTCTAAGAAAATGTAAATAGGGATTGATAATTGGAAAATTGATACTTATAATAGGTTAATATTTTGAGTGAGGATAAATGCTAGAGGGTAAGGATTTGCTGAATTTAATATCTGAACTGGAATACAAAATGGGAGGTGAGAGGAGGTCAAGAAACTAGTGAATGAAGTATAAGATATGAAAATACTAATCTATTTTCTGTTTTGTTTTTTAGTTCTTTTTTTCTTCTTTTGTTAACTGTTTTCTAGTGTGTATTTTCTATGTGTTTTGTTTTTGTATTTTTATATCTTTGTAGTTTTTCCTATGTTTAAATTTTGGAATTTTTTATTGTTTGTGAAACTTTAATAAACATTATTATAAAAAAATAAATAAAATGGAAGGCACAGTCCACTCTGAACATGCAGATGCACACACACACGGAGAGGTTTCCTGTTACACTGTGAGAATATAAGAAATACCTGCCACAGAGGAGGTCAAATCTTTGTGTTTCTGCCTGAGTTGCTGACCTGGCCTGGCCTTTGTTCTGGGCAGCGGAACAGACTGCCCTCTGAAGCAGCTGGTTTTGAAGGAGGTGGAAGCGGAACAGGATAACATAACCCTCCAGCATCCCTCAGATGAAAACAGGGACATTTCTCACTCCCCTGCACAACTGACTCTCCTCAACCCTCCTTTTTTGCCCTTCCACCCCTCAAAAATATTTCCACTACCACTGAATGAAGAGGATACAGAACACATGCCCTCCGCCGTCCTGAGAAAACCCCTTAATCCCCTTTTAAAAAATTCTTTGGTAGATTTACAAAAAGGAAAACCACACACCAATACAGTGGTACCTCAGGTTAAGAATTTACCGTAATTCGTTCTGGAGGTCCATTCTTAACCTGAAAATGTTCTTAACCTGAGGTACCACTTCAGCTAATGGGGTTTCCCGCTACGGCCGCTGTGCGATTTCTGTTCTCATCCTGAAGCCAAGTTCTTAACCTGAGGTACTATTTCTGGGTTAGCGGAATCTGTAAGCTGAAGCGTCTGTAACCTGAGGTACCACTATACGTAAATTTTACAAAGGGGCAAGATTAGATGCAGGTGCACAAAGCATTTTTGTACAGTGGTACCTCGGGTTAAGAACTTAATTCATTCCGGAGGTCCGTTCTTAACCTGAAACTGTTCTTAACCTGAAGCACCACTTTATCTAATGGGGCCTGCCGCTGCACCACCACTGTGCGATTTCTGTTCTCATCCTGAAGCAAAGTTCTTAACTCAAGGTACAAGGTAACTCAAGGTACAATTTCTGGGTTAGCGGAGTTTGTAACCTGAAGCGTCTGTAACCTCCTTCTCCTGCGTGTGAAGGGGGCACCCTGTTGCAACAGTTCAATAAAGATCAGGCTTACGAGCTGCTTTGCTTCTCAATAGTCTCTGGTCGGCCTCTGTTATTTTCTCCGACCAATGGAGAACCTACAAAGGACTCTATAAGGGCTCTTGTGTCCCCCATAAGGGAATAAGGGCAGATTTTGTTTGCAACACTCCCTTCAAAAAGAGGCTGGAAACAGTGGGTGAAACAGAAAGGCACAGTCTGACGTCTCCTTTCCACAAGCCCATCCCGCTATTCCCACCCCCTTCCCACAAACATATTTAAAAGGGTATCTGATGTTTATCAGCCAAAGGCCTGGTCGAAGAGGAACGTTTTTGCCTGGCGCCTAAAGGTGCACGATGAAGGTGTCAGGTGAGCCTCCCTGGGGAGAGCATTCATCAAACGGGGAGCCACAGCGGAAAAGGCCCCGTTCTTGTGTTGACTCCCTCTGGACCTCTCACGAAGGAGGCACACGTTGAAGGGCCTCAGAGGATGAACACAAAGTCCAGGATAGTTTGATTGGGGTAGGGTAGTTTGAATTGTGGTCCTGAGTTGTTTAAGACCTTATTCAACATCTTTATCAACGACTTGGATGATGGACTCAAGGGCATCCTGATCAAATTTGCAGATGACACCAAACTGGGAGGGGTGGCTAACACCCCAGAGGACAGGATCACACTTCAAAACGACCTTGACAGATTAGAGAACTGGGTAAAAACAAACAAGATGAATTTTAACAGGGAGAAATGTAAAGTATTGCACTTGGGCCAAAAAAATGAGAGGCACAAATACAAGATGGGTGACACCTGGCTTGAGAGCAGTACATGTGAAAAGGATCTAGGAGTCTTGGTTGACCACAAACTTGACATGAGCCAACAATGTGACGCGGCAGCTAAAAAAGCCAATGCAATTCTGGGCTGCATCAATAGGAGTATAGCATCTAGATCAAGGGAAGTAATAGTGCCACTGTATTCTGCTCTGGTCAGACCTCACCTGGAGTACTGTGTCCAGTTCTGGGCACCACAGTTCAAGAAGGACACTGACAAACTGGAACGTGTCCAGAGGAGGGCAACCAAAATGGTTAAAGGCCTGGAAACGATGCCTTATGAGGAACGGCTAAGGGAGCTGGGCATATTTAGCCTGGAGAAGAGGAGGTTAAGGGGTGATATGATAGCCATGTTCAAATATATAAAAGGATGTCACATAGAGGAGGGAGAAAGGTTGTTTTCTGCTGCTCCAAAGAAGCGGACACGGAGCAATGGATCCAAACTACAAGAAAGAAGATTCCACCTAAACATTAGGAAGAACTTCCTGACAGTAAGAGCTGTTTGACAGTGGAATTTCATGGAACTTTGGAGTGTCAGGCATAGCCCTACTGGCTTTAGCCCAAACGTAGCAGAGTTTTCCTGCACAGCGAGGAAGCTAGTTGCGGCAGTAATGACTACTCAGCTAGACTCAGAATAACTATTTACAGGATTTATTAAAAAGAAAAAATAAAACCAGCAGAGTTTCTGCATACAAATAAAAGCAAAATAAACCCTTCCTTTTCTCTCTTTCTCTCTCTCTCTCTCATAACCATACACAGCACTTCTAACTCCTAACACACCTCACATCAAACTGAGCTAACAATCCCTTGATAACAGAGTTGAGTGCTGGTCGTTAACCAATCAGAGTGAGTAGTTTCTAGGTCAAGCAGACCTGGGCTTTCTGCCAAGAGTAAATTGACTCCAGCTTGAGTTAATTGGAGAAGCTAGAATCTGCAAGTTTCCCACGAGAACCAATTAATAGAAACTGAAACCGAAACTGAACACCCCCTCACAGATTCTGCTGAACAATTAACACCAAATACACCTATGTAGGAGATTATTTTTCCAGCAAACCTAAACCCTTGCACATTCGCTTGTTCTTTATCTTTGCCAATGGTTTAGTTAACACATCTGCTACATTTTCTTCACTTGATACATAAGTACAGGTGATTACATTGTCTTGTACACAGCAACGTACATTTTGGTATTTTACAGAGATATGTTTGGAACGCGATTTGAAACCCTCTGTTTTACTTAAGGTTATACAAGCTTGATTATCAATGTAAACTTGTACTGGTTCTCCACAATTTACATTTAAATCTGCTAACAAATGCTTGAAATAAATCACCTCGTTGCACAATTCACTCAATGCGGCGTACTCTGATTCCGTTGATGACACACTTACAACGTCTTGCTTGCGTGACCGCCAGCTGATTAAAGCTCCACCGACCATTATGACTAGTCCTGTGACAGATTTTCTATCTGGCAAATTTCCCCAGTCACTATCGCAGTAGCAACTCAACATTTCATCCTCTGAAGAATTTAATTGTAACATATAGCCAATTGTCTGCTTGAGGTACCTCAGAACTTGTTTTACCCCTTTCCAGGCATTTAGTGTGGGTTTTGAGACCAATCTACTTAATATGCCTACTGCATAGCTAATATCAGGTCTGGACCACTGTGCTATATACAATAAACTTCCAATTACAGAATGATATACATCAGGGTGTTCAAATTCAGGACTCTCATCTATGTGAAGTGTTTTTATGAAACCTGGATCCATAGGCACCGCTGCCCCTTTGCAATCCTGCATCCTGTATGTAGTCAGTAGTTGTTTAACTTTGTTCTGCTGACTAATTAGGCAGCTGCCATCTTGGGCCCAGCACACTTCCAACCCTAGATATGTCCTAACCGGGCCTAAGTCTTTCGTACACCCACCTGCAGCCTACAATCTTTGCCCCCTCAGGCGCTGCTACTGGTGTAAAAACCTTGTGCTCATTCAGAGAGGACATCTCTTCCTCCATTGCCTGTTTCCAGAGCTCTGCCTCCTCTTTTGGTAACTTTAACACCTCCTGAAAACTCTTGGGTTCTGCACTTACACTAAACACATTTGCAGTATCAGGAGAAAAACGCACCGGAGGCACTCCTTTGTTTTGTCTTTTAGATCTTCTGGGAGAAAATTTTTCTTCTGACCCACTTTCCTCCTCAGAACTACGACCTCTCTTTTGTTGCTTAGCAACTGGTCTTTGGCTAACTTCACTTTCCTGAGAGCTCTTATCTGAACTTTCCTCCCCCTCAGACTCTGATTCTCTGTGCCTACCTTCAGAGTCATGAAGCTCCTGGGAAGGTTCAAACCAAACCTCAGTATTGGCATGTAGTCTCTCCCAGCCACTATGTTCACAAAAACTGGCATTCCTGGAGATCACAATGCCATTTGTCCCTTCAGCAAAGCGGAAACCTTTTCCCAGCTCCTGGTAACCCACAAACACTAACTGTTTGGTCTTAGGATCTCCCTTCTTCCTCATTTGTTTCGGAATTAATACCCAGGCTTTTGATCCAAACACATGCAAATGGTCAATTTTAGGTTTTTTCTGAAACAATTTAAAGTATGGGGTTGTACCTATTGTTTGATGAAAGAGCCTATTTTGGAGATAACACGCGGTGAGCATGCTCTCCCCCCAATAAGACATGGGCAAATCAGCATCATCAAGCATGGCAAACATCATATCTTGTAAAGATCTGTTTTTTCGCTCTGCAACGCCATTCTCCTCTGGGGAAAAAACGTTCGTTTTTCTATGCCCAATGCCACGCTTTTGTAGCCAATCTTTAAAGGCATTTGACATAAATTCGCCACCTCTGTCCGTCTGAATCCTTTTGAGTTTAATGGACAGAAATCTTTCCACAGATGCCACCCAGCCTTTAAACTTAGTGAACACGTCACCCTTATTCTTCATGGGAAAAACCCAAGAGTAACGCGTGGCGTCATCCACAATTGTTAGTGAAAAGCGCGATCCACCCCTGCTTACAGCAAATGGACCAATTACGTCCATGTGAACCAGCTGTAGCGGTGACTCACTAACTCTGTCACTTCTGGGGTAAGAGACTCTGTGGGTTTTAACCTTTTTACACACATTACAATCAAGGTACTTGTTACAACTCTTTAAATTACCCCCATCAGCCAATTCAGACATTTTTAGTACACTTTTCCAGCAAGCATGCCCCATTTTCCTATGCAATAAGTGCACACAGTTGTCATGTATAGCTTTGTTATTCACTGCAGGCTGAGATTTACTGACTACTGCTGCAACTTGAGATCCTGCTTTAAGCCAAAACAAGCCTCCCTCTGACTTAGCAGTGCCTAAAATCTCACCAGCCTTCTTAATAATGCAACTGTCTCCTTCAAAATGCACTTTAAACCCAGCTTTTAGCAAACAATCTACAGACATCAGATTGCTCCTTAATGACGGCACACAAAGTACATTTTGCAGGCACTCACGAAGACAAGGAACATAAACTGCACCCCCCGAAATCACTTCGGAAGTACTTCCGTCTGCTAGAGCCACCTGGCTGCGCTGTGCTGAGTTCTTGGAAACAAACAATTCATCTGAATTCACGATGTGGCGAGACGCTCCCGAATCGACCACCCAGACCGCTTGTTTCTCATCAGCAATCTTGACCTCGCCGGTCACCAGCTGAGCCGACTGTTTTCGTTTGAAGAATTTCTTTTTACGCTGCTGCTGCTGCTGCTGCTCTTGTCTCTGCTCCTGCACCGGCAACTGAGACTTGACCAACTCCGGACATTGTCGTTTTAGATGCGCTGAAGACCCACATCGGAAACAACGCCTAACAGCAAACGCTGACTCCTCACCGGTACGCTGCTTTTGCTCCACCTCTGGCACGGCATGAGAACTCCTTCCAAACCGTCCACCAGTAGAAGTCTCTGCAGCCACCGACCTTTCTTGCCTCTTCTGCCATTCTTCAATCAAACGCCCAGTAACGTAACTGACTGATAAATCATGCTCCTGCATGCCTTCTAGAGACAAAACTAAATTATCCCAGCTTTCCGGGAGAGAACTCAAAATAATAGCCACCTTCTCCTGCTGGTCTAATGCACAGTCTCTTTCCTGTAGCGCAGCAAACTTTAACTGTAAACTGTGTAGGTGTTCCTGCATTGTAACCCCAGGCTGTAACATTGCCTTGTACAATGCCTTGCGAATGAACAGCTTGGAAACCGCTGTCTCACGCACATGGAGTTCTTTAAGTGCTTGCCACACACCTCTAGCTGTCTTGATTCCCCTCACATGCGGCAACTGGGAATCTTCCAGCCCCAAGACAATTGTGGCCCTTGCTCTTTGGTCTTTATCGAGGTCTTCATCATCAGGCTTCGTAGGAAACTTACTCACCACTTGCCAGAGACGATCCCTCTGCAGCACTGCCTGCATGCGTTCCGACCACAGCAAGTAATTGGAGTCATTCAGACGCTCAAAAGCCATCTGAACTGGTTGTGAGGCCATCTTGAGAGCGATGTCCCTGGAACCCGGAACCAGCTACTCACGACCACCGAGAGAGAAAACAGGAACCACAGCACCCAGCACTCACACGCTGCAGCTGTTGTCCTTGTGTCCGCTGCGTCACCAGCTCACCACGGTCAGGAACCAGCCAGAGAACAACAACTTCTGGAACTACTGGAACCAACGCCGTTGATGCTGACACCACCGCAACTCAGGCTGGCAGCACAATGCCCATAACCTCATGGAACTTTGGAGTGTCAGGCATAGCCCTACTGGCTTTAGCCCAAACGTAGCAGAGTTTTCCTGCACAGCGAGGAAGCTAGTTGCGGCAGTAATGACTACTCAGCTAGACTCAGAATAACTATTTACAGGATTTATTAAAAAGAAAAAATAAAACCAGCAGAGTTTCTGCATACAAATAAAAGCAAAATAAACCCTTCCTTTTCTCTCTTTCTCTCTCTCTCTCTCATAACCATACACAGCACTTCTAACTCCTAACACACCTCACATCAAACTGAGCTAACAATCCCTTGATAACAGAGTTGAGTGCTGGTCGTTAACCAATCAGAGTGAGTAGTTTCTAGGTCAAGCAGACCTGGGCTTTCTGCCAAGAGTAAATTGACTCCAGCTTGAGTTAATTGGAGAAGCTAGAATCTGCAAGTTTCCCACGAGAACCAATTAATAGAAACTGAAACCGAAACTGAACAGAATTTGCTGCCAAGAAGTGTGGTGGAGTCTCCTACCTTGGAGGTCTTTAAGCAGAGGCTTGACAACCATATGTCAGGAGTGCTCTGATGGTGTTTCCTGCTTGGCAGGGGGTTGGACTCGATGGCCTTTGTGGTCTCTTCCAACTCTATGATTCTAAGGGCCTCAGAGGATGAACACAAAGTCCAGGATAGTTTGATTGGGGTAGGGTAGTTTGAATTGTGGTCCTGAGTTGTTTAAGGCTTTATAGGTCAAAACCAGCACTTTGAATTGGGCCCAGAAACTAATCTGCAGTTGGGCCAGGATTGATGTGATATGCTCAAACTGTCCTGCCCGGGTGAGCAACCTGGCTGCTGAATTCTGGACCGGCTGAAATTTCTGACCCGCCTTCAGAGGCAGCCCTACGTATAACGTGTTGCAGTAATCTAACCTCGAGGTTACCAGAGCGTATTAATATTTTAGATGTTTCTGCTCTGGTTATGACAATCTTGTGACCTGAAACCCGCACCCTTTCAGATAGAATCGGATGATCTATAGCAGTGTTTCCCAACCTTTTTTGGGCAAAGGCACACTTGTTTGATGAAAAAAATCTCGAGGCACACCACCATTACAGCCCCGTGACGTCAGTTTCAATAAGTTTCAATTTTTTTCCCTCCCCCTTGCCGGGGAACCTCCAAGCTTTGGGGGTGGGGGGGGAGGAGGCAGCAAAGCGAGGCAGGAAGGAGAGCGCGGCTTGGCTGGGTGAGCTTTGGCAGGGGCAGGGAATGAGAGCCGCGAGGCGGGCGCTGCGGACGGAGGCGCTGCCCGCCGAGCTCGCAGGCAGCCAGGCAGGCAGACGGCGAGAGCCCCGCGCTGGGCGGCCTCTCCTCGCCGCCGCTGCCCCGCCTCTCGCCGCCCGACTCGCCTGCCTCCCTCCAGGCAACATCTCACGGCACACCAGGCAACATCTCGCGGCACACTAGTGTGCCGCGGAACAGTGGTTGGGAAACACTGAGCTATAGCAGCAGTTGTCTGATTCACTCTCCTTTGGATATATCTTGCCTCCTAATTCTACCAAAGTTCTGCAGAATCGCAGGGAGAGAGAACACTTTTCCTAGAAAAAAGGTAAAGGGACCCCTGACCATTAGGTCCAGTCATGACCGACTCTGGGGTTGCGGCGCTCATCTCGCTTTATTGGCTGAGGGAGCCGGCGTACAGCTTCTGGGTCATGTGGCCAGCATGACTAAGCCGCTTCTGGCAAACCAGAGCAGCACCGGAAACACCGTTTACCTTCCCGCTGGAGTGGTACCTATTTATCTACTTGCACTTTGATGTGCTTTCGAACCGCTAGGTGGGCAGGAGCTGGGACCGAGCAACAGGAGCTCATCCTGTTGCACCGAAAATAGCTTATGCGCATGTGTACGAGTCTCCTCTGACCCGGATGTGCACCGGAAATATTGCTTGCGCATGCGCACAAGCTATTTCCGGTGCTCCTCCGACCCGGAAGTGGGCAGCTGCACAGCACATCACTGGTAAGAGTGGGCGGCGAGGGTTGCCATGGGCCAGATAAATGAGTCTCTTGAGCCTTATCCGGCCCGTGGGCCATAGTTTGGGGACCCCTGCTCTAGTTTGACGAAGCTTTGAACAGAAGAAGCAAGGGGTCCTCCCTCCCATAGCAGAGATGGGCGAGGTGGTGCTCAAAATAGCCACAGTAGAACAGGCTGTGCTGCCTCCTTTTTGCTGAGTAATCCCTTTGGCTGCATAGTAATCCCCTGCTATTAAACTGCTGAGCAATCTCTGTAAATCCTGCTCCGTAGACACAGTTAACTGTTGCTGTCCAGGCCCCCGTGTGGCCGTAGAGGGCTCTCAGGCATAGCTGTCAACTTTCAGATTTGAAATTAAGGGATCAGTAGCCTCACCTGTCCCAGGGACAGTGTACGGGATATCTAACAATCCGGGATAGCAGCAGGAAACGGTGCTGGAATAAGGGGATTTCCCGCAAAAAAAGGGAAGGTTGACAGCTATGCTCTCAGGACACATCCTAGGGAACCTTTCCCACCTGAGGACCACACTTCTTCCTGAGCAACCTTGTGGGGGCCGCATGCCAGTGGAGGGAGGAGCCAGGGGCAAAAGTGGGGGGGAGCAGCACATTTTCTCCTTGAATAGTAGGCTGGTTTCCATGACCCTCACTAACTTCCTTTCAGACAAGCAAGGACACATTCCAGCCAGGTGAAAACACTTACGGAGAAATAAGAAATAGGGTGGTGAGGGGTGTAGCCTGGGAGAGTCCTGGAGGCCAGGTAGAGGCCTTGAGGGTCCGCAGGTGACAGTGAGAAAAATTAGCCAGGCACCAGGCGTGTTTTGCAACTGATGTGGATCCAACTGCGACCATGTGATCTTGGATGTCAGTTTGGCGACTGGGGAATACAAAATGTCACTTGGAAAAAGATCTGAAATATTTCCCTGGAAGCTTGTTTTATTCTGCATTGTTTTATTTTATGTTTTAATGTTTTGCAAACCGCTTTGAGATTTGTTCTTTAAAATATAAAACAGTATAGAAATGAAATTCATAATAATAAAACTCAATTGCAAAAAAAGAGGAAGCCCCTAGACATTGCATTGTGGCAACCCTAACCTAGTGTAATAAACAAAATCTGCCCTTATTCCCTTATGGGGGACACAAGAGCCCTTTTAGAGTCCTTTGTAGGTTCTCCATCGGTCGGAGGAAAATAACAGAGGCCAACCAGAGAATATTGAGAAGCAAAGCAGCTCGTAAGCCTGATCTTTATTGAACTGTTGAAACAGGGTCTCCCCTCACACGCAGGAGGAGAAGGACCCAGAACAAAGGTGTGCTTGCCCTTATACAGTGGTACCTTGGGTTACATACGCTTCAGGTTACATATGCTTCAGGTTACAGACTCCGCTAACCCAGAAATAGTACCTCGGGTTAGGAACTTTACTTCAGGATGAGAACAGAAATCGTGCGGCAGTGGTGCGGCGGCAGCAGGGAGGCCCCATTAGCTAAAGTGGTGCTTCAGGTTAAGAACAGTTTCATGTTAAGAACGGACCTCTGGAATGAATTAAGTACTTAACCCGAGGTACCACTGTAATTGCCTTCCCTGGAGCTCAAGACCACCCCTCCCTACATCATACCTACATCACAGAAGGGGTGTAACCCAAGACCACCCCAAACAAACATCAAACCTACATCACAGAAAAGGTGGTCTACAACAGAAATTTGAATGTTGTTGTTTTTCCTTTCTGTCAGGTTATCTGATAACACCTTTCCTGATTGCCTTTCCTGGTAGTCTGGCCATTCCTTTGAGATGGTGATTTCCAAATTCCTGAGACAATGGGAAGGTTCCTTCACCCCCACCCTCCTTGCAGAGAAAACATTTGGTCAGTTTGGGAGTCAGAATGGTTTCAGGACGGTCTTCCTGTGCTGCTCCATACATGTGGTCCACATATCTATGTATGTGCTTGGTTGGTACATTTATGAACATTTATTATATATATAAAGGTAAAGGGAGCCCTGACCATTAGGTCCAGTCGTGGCCGCTTCTGGGGTTGCGGCGCTCATCTCGCTTTATTGGCTGAGGGAGCCGGTGTACAGCTTCCGGGTCATGTGGCCAGCATGACTAAGCCGCTTCTGGCGAACCAGAGCAGCGCACGGAAACGCCGTTTACCTTCCCGCCGGAGCGGTACCTATTTATCTACTTACACTGGTGTGCTTTCAAACTGCTAGGTTGGCAGGAGCAGGGACCGAGCAATGGGAGCTCACCCCGTCGCGGGGATTCGAACCGCCGACCTTCTGATCAGCAAGTCCTAGGCTCTGTGGTTTAACCCACAGCGCCACCCGCGTCCATATATATATATATATATACACACACATATATATATAGTGGTGCCTCGCAAGACAAAATTAATTAATTCCGCAAGTTTTTTCTTCTTGCGAGTTTTTCGTCTTGCGAAGCACGGTTTCCCATAGGAATGCATTGAAAATCAATTAATGCGTTCCTATGGAAACCGCTTGCCAGGCTGGCGGTGCGGAGAAGGGCTTTTCTCCCCACCGCAAGCCTTCAGGACAGGTACGGGAACAGAGGGGAAGGGGCGCAGCGCTTCTCCTCTGTTCCCGGGGCTTGCGGTGGGAGGAGGGTTTTTCCTCCCCACCGCCAACATTCAGAACAGCATTCTGAATGTTGGCGGTGGGAAGGAAAACCCTCCTCCCACCGCAAGTCTTCAGGACAGCCATCCAAAGGCTGGCGCGGGGAGAAGGGCTTTCCGCCCCACCGCCAGCCTTCGGAGCAGCCTTCCGAAGGCTGGCACGGGGAGAAGGGCTTTTCTCCCCACCGCCAGCCTTCGGAGGAGCCTTCTGAAGGCTGGCGCGGGGAGAAGGGCTTTCCGCCCCACCGCCAGCCTTTGGAGCAGCCTTCCGAAGGCTGGCGCGGGGAGAAGGGCTTTTCTCCCCACCGCCAGCCTTCGGAGGAGGTCCGAGGACAGTGGGGAAGATGCGCTGCGCTTCCCCGCTGTCCCGGAGATTTCCCTATGGGCTTTCGTCTTGCGAAGGAAGCCCATAGGGAAATTCGTTTTGCGAAGCGCCTCCAAAACGGAAAACCCTTTCGTCTAGCGGGTTTTCCGTCTTGCGAGGCGTTCGTCTTGCGGAGCACCACTGTATACATAAAAGACCTTCATCTTTTTATTACAAGCCTTTGCAGCTGTGCACCCACTGGCTCCCTCGGGAAGGTGCAGGGCTGCTCCCATGATTCTTTGCAACTTAACCAAACCTAGCCAAATATGCCCTTGGTCACACCAGAGGCCCATTGGCTTCCTTGGCCAAAGTGTTAGGTGGCTCCCACAATCCTTTGCACTTGTGCCAGAAGCTCATTGGGTCCCTAGTCCTAAAGGCATGGCGGCTCCCATGATCCTTTGCAGCCTGACTGGGTTCTAGCTAGTGCCTTGTAGTATCTTGCCCAGCTAAGAAGCCCATTGGCTAAAGTGAAGAGCCACTCCCACAATGCTTTGCTGTTATACTTCAGCCAAGCTAGACGCCCGTTGACTTTCTTGGCCAACATCCAGGAAAACTCCCACAATCCTTTGCGTTGTCCTCGGCCTGAGATGTGTGGGCGGGATTCGTTTTAACGATTAGAGTGGATAGGCCTTTTGTGGAGGGAAAATCCCGCCTCCTGTTTTATTTTATTGGCTCAAACTCACAAGGGACGGAGGGGGGACTGAAATCGCACTCACCAATTAAAATAAAGAGCACGGGCTTTAAGTCCAATGGTTTTCAGCGAGCAGGGCGACGGACACAAAAACTAGCCAATAAAATTGACGCAGAGAGACAATGCGTTCCGTTATAGGAACAAATACGCACGAGGGTGTCTTCTTTCGATATGGCCCAATCAGACTTTGGGTTGCTATGATGGATACTCCAAGTACCCAATAAGACAACAGGAGCGAACTGCAGCGTTTTCTGGGAGCCAACGGTTTTCTGGAGAAGAAGGAGGGCGCTCCATGAGAGGCAATGCGGTGGGGCGGGATGCCGACTGGAGAGACGTCGTTTCCGTCCAATTAATTTGAAGGGACGTCTGATGGACGCTGCCGCCGCCCAACCGGGCTCGCCGAGCCTCTTGAAAAGCAGGCACGAAAGCGAATCAAGCCGGCAGGCGGGAGACACCCGATCCAATGGCGTCGGAGGGCGGGACGCAGGTGGGTAAGGGAGCCGCTGGACCCAATGGGCGCCTGGGCGCTGCTGAATGACGGGAGGCGCGCCCAATCGAGGCGTACCTAAGGTGGGAGCGAGGGTGGGCTGCTGTAGTGCGGGCGCCATGTCGCGGCGGAGGTGGCGCGGTTCGCAGAGCGGCGAGGGCGGCGGCGGCGGCTCGGGACGCGGCGGAGAGATGGTGAAGATGGCCGGCGGAGGCGGAGGAGGCGGGTCGGGGCGCTACTATGGGGGAGGCCCTGACGGCGGCCGCGCGCCCAAGCGCCAGAAAACGGAAAACGCGGATCACGGCCCGGGAGGAGCGGCCGGCGGAGGCGGGGTGAGGAGAGCCAGGGCTGGCGGCGGGGCGGGATGGGCCTGAGGAGAAGGAGGAGGAAGGCCGCGCGGCGGTACTTGGCGGGGTGGGGGGGGGTGAGGGGACGTGCGCGCGCAGCGTGGAAAACGAAGCGAAACGGGCCTGGTGGCGGAACCTCCATGCGCAGGAGCAGCCTACCCCTCCCGGGAACTTCGCGCCGCCTTCGCTGGACGTAGCGGAAGCTCCAGAGCGGAGCCTCCACGTGCGGGAGCAGCCTACCAGAGGCAGGCGGGCGTCTGCCTTTCCACGCGTGCGCCGGCTTTCCTAAGGGGGAAACAAGGGCCCTACTTCTACGCGAATGCAATTCTGGTTCTAAACGCAGCATAAGGGGTCTCTCTAGTATAGTGTATTTTTCAGTATAGCATATTTTATTGTATAGTATAGTGTATTTAAAAATGGGGTTTCAGAGTTTTTAAGGGTTTTTGAATGTTTTATGTAGTATTTTAATTTCATTGTTCTGTATGGGACAATGGCAATAAAGAGATCGTATGTCGTATTGTATATCTAACCCTAAAAACGCTTTGGATTCCATATTCGGTGTAGTGCATGCAGACGTACAGTACGTAAACACACACATATACAGTGGTACCTCGGGTTACAGACTCCGCTAGCCCAGAAATAGTACCTCGGGTTAATAATAATATATTACAGTGGTACCTCAGGTTAAGTACTTAATTCGTTCCGGAGGTCCATTCTTAACCTGAAACTGTTCTTAACCTGAAGCACCACTTTAGCTAATGGGGCCTCCTGCTGCCGCCGCCGGAGCCCGATTTCTGTTCTCATTCTGAAGCAAAGTTCTTAACCTGAAGCACTATTTCTGGGTTAGCGGAGTCTGTAACCAGAAGCGTATGTAACCCGAGGTACCACTGTATTTATCCCCAGCCACTCTGGGCGGCTTCCAACAAAACACTAAAATACACTAACCTATTAAACATTTAAAGCTTCCCTAAACAGGGCTGCCTTTAGATGTCTTCTAAAAGTTTGGTAGTTATTTTTCTCTTTGACATTGGTGGAAGGGCGTTCCACAGGGCGGGTGCCACTACTGAGAAGGCCCTCTGCCTGGTTCCCTGTAACTTGGCTTCTCGCAGCAAGGGAACCGCCAGAAGGCCCTCGGTGCTGGACCTCAGTGTCCGGGCAGAACGATGGAGGTGGAGACGCTCCTTCAGGTATTAAGAGGTATTAAGGGTTAAGAACTTTGCTTCAGGATGAGAACAGAAATCACACGGCGGCAGCATTAGCTAAAGTGGTGGTTCAGGTTACGAACAGTTTCAGGTTAAGAACAGACCGCCAGAACGAATTAAGTTCTTAACTGGAGGTACCACTGTAGATAGATATAGGTACAGTGGTACCTCGGGTTACATACGCTTCAGGTTACAGACTCGGGTTGAGAAATTTGCTTCAGGGTGAGAACAGAAATCGTGCAGCGGTGGCGCGGCGGCAGCAGGAGGCCCCATTAGCTAAAGTGGTGCTTCAGGTTAAGAACAGACTTCCAGAACGAATTAAGTTCTTAACCCAAGGTACCACTGTACATGTTTATAAAGGCACACAAGGAGACCTGTGTAAACCTGCAGTTCAGCTGCCTCGTTTTTTTGCAAAATTTGGGAGGGTGCTGTTTTTTCCCCAGGTGACAAAGATGCAGCCCATAATAGTCCCTGCTGAATGCCAGGCACATGACAAAGGCCTCATTATTTTAGCAGGTATTTTAAGGCAGTTCTTTTGCTTTTGTAATGAATATTCATGGCTCTTACTCTCTTTATGATGGTTGTTTTTTAAAAAAAAAATCCCCACCACTTAGAAATTCTGAATGAATACATAGCTAAATCCGAAGCGGAGTACGCCCATTGAAACCTATGAAACAGTTGTAGTCCAAAACATGGAGGGCAGCAGAGTGAGAAAGAATGTACTGACGTAATTGAACAGGGTAGTAGTAGGTGTGAGGTGGTGCTGCTTTGTGCTCCACTAAAGGACTCTTTGGGGACGCGGGTGGCGCTGTGGGTTAAACCACAGCCTCGGGCTTGCCGATCAGAAGGTCAGTGGTTCGAATCCCCGCGACGGGGTGAGCTCCCGTTGCTCGGTCCCAGCTCCTGCCCACCTAGCAGTTCAAAAGCACATCAAAGTGCAAGTAGATAAATAGGTACCGCTCCGGCGGGAAGGTAAACGGCGTTTCCATGTGCTGCTCTGGTTCGCCAGAAGCGGCTTAGTCATGCCGGCTCCCTCGGCCAATAAAGCGAGATGAGCGCCACAACCCCAGAGTCAGTCACGACTGGACCTAATGGTCAGGGGTTCCTTTACCTAAGGGACTCTTTATCTTTAGCAACTGCCACAAACTTTGATGGCTGGTAGACTGGGTGACACTTTAAAATAGACATTACACCTGTGAAGTAGAGGGACTTAACTCATAACTTGCAAGCAGAGCCTGGGAGTACAGGGCAGCATAGCTCTCAAGTACCAGATACAAGGCACAGAACATGGGGTCGTTGTCACCATCTCTCCTCCGATTCTGCACCAATTGGAAATGGCAAGCTCAGTAAGATGGTGCCCTTCATTCTGATTCACAGGGTTTTCCCTTCGCCTCGTCCTTAATGCAGAGGCAAAGTAGTGTGTTGCTAATAAAGTTATATTGATAATAGGAGAAAGTTTAGGTTTTTTTAAAAAAATTAACCCCAAATTTGCTATAGTTCAGCTGCCAAAAGCAAATTTCAGGAAAAGCAAACAGCTCCCCCCTAATACATCGTGGTGTGGAGGAAATAAAATGTAGTAACAGTGGTGGATACATCTGGGAAGAATACCTTGCTCCACACACTCTGTGAGGTGCTAGGCAGGACAAAAGCTCTTTTTCAGATTTCTGATGGGATTAGGACAGTTCATTGCTAACACAGTGGAACCACAGGCATGAAGCAGTCGCAGAACCTTGGATGAGGGTTTGTGTTGAAATAAGGACTGAACCTCTTGGCCAGAGGTGGCCAACCTTTATTGACCAGAGGGCCACATTAACTTCTAGCTCACCCTCCTGGAGCCACATATGAGTGCTGGCTGTGGCTGCACCACGCTTGGGTATGAGAGCCAGCATGGTGTGGTGGTTAAGAGCGGTGGACTCGTAATCTGGGGAACCGGGTTCGCGTCTCCGCTCCTCCACATGCAGCTGCTGGGTGACCTTGGGCCAGTCACACTTCTCTGAAGTCTCTCAGCCCCACTCACCTCACAGAGTGTTTGTTGTGGGGGAGGAAGGGAAAGGAGAATGTTAGCCACTTTGAGACTCCTTTGGGTAGTGATAAAGTGGGATATCAAATCCAAACTCCTCTTCTTCTGTACTCGGCTAGCACATACAGGTAAACACACAAAGGTGCAGATTAGCCAAGGGGGATGATTATTGCCCCTTCTCCACTCATCGAGTGATGCTGTCATCAGGGTGTTGGGCTCATCCACCTCAGCACTGTCTCTACTTTTGCCTCTGCCACCAAAATTGGGATGGGGACATAAAAAGTGCTTGGTATCAGGCCGCCAAACTAAGACAAATCCAGAGATCCTCAGCTAGTGAACTCCACTGTCTGCTACTAGCAACATGGACATCTCTGGAAGAAGTTTGATTGGCTTGTGAGAGGTGAGAGGAAATAATGATGACTTGAATAGAGGGTGCTTTTCACAGTGTGCCCAGATTGAGAATAGGGAGACTTTTGTAACCATCAGTTGCAAAGTAGTCTCCCCCCCCCCAAAAAAAAAGAGTCTCAGATGAAGGCATGAGTCTTAATTTCTCTGGGGGAAATAACTGTCTTCTACCGTTCTTAGCAGTAACCTCTCCAGATCTTTGCTCAGACTGACAAGACTGGTTTTGTTTTGTTATTTTAAAAATAAAGAGTCTAGGTTTTTTCAAATTTACTTGCCATTGGGAGGGGTAGTTACTTTTCTCACAGAAAAAAAAGTGACTTTGTGGTGTTGGAAATGAAGCCTATATTTTGATCTAGAAATGTGTAGTATCAGGATGGAGCCTGCTCTTAATTGTTAAGTATATAAAATAAAATGCCTGAGTGTAGCAAAGGAGGCTTTGGAGAGTCAAGTTAATACAAAAAGTTTTTCCTTAATGTTTGATTACTCCACTGAGGAGGTTCCATGTCTTTTTGCTTGTGGGGCAATTCCTAGCGAGAACTAACCTTTGTGTAAAGAGGCTATTCTTCATTTGCAGCTAGAGTGGTTTGCAGTAGAGAACAAAGTTTTTCTCTTCTTTCGCCCCTGGCAGGAGAACTATGATGATCCCCACAAACCAGCTGCTTCCCCTGTCGTCCACATCAGGGGCCTGATCGATGGTGTTGTGGAAGCTGACCTTGTAGAGGCCCTGCAGGAATTTGGCCCCATAAGGTTAGGAGTGGGCAAATTGGGCATCTGACGAGATGGAATGGAGGGTGGTTGGACGTTTGTGTGGTGCTGACTATTTTGGCAGTGTAAGCAGTCTGGTTCCTTTTCTTCCCCCAAGCTATGTGGTGGTGATGCCCAAAAAGAGGCAGGCTCTGGTGGAGTTTGAGGATATCTTGGGAGCCTGCAACGCTGTGAACTACGCAGCTGACAACCAGATCTACATCGCTGGGCACCCAGCCTTTGTCAACTACTCCACCAGCCAGAAGATTTCACGCCCCGGCGACTCGGATGATTCTAGGGGAGTCAACAATGTTCTTCTCTTCACCATCCTGAACCCCATCTACTCCATCACAACGGTGCGTAGTGATGCTGGGTGTACTCAGCCAGAAACACTTGAACGTAATTGGTCCATGTCTTTGTTGGGGGCCCCAGGGTTCATTTCAAACACGGTGCAGATGAACAAATTATAGTTGCCAGGATAATTGCTGTCGTTGCAAGTCCATCCAGGTCCACAAAATAGCTTGCCTGGATCCTAGGGTGGATGGCAGCAGTGTGTTCCATTGTTTTTTGAAGATGCTCTGTTGCCTTTTCTCCGTTGCCTGTGGTCTTCTGACTAGTACTCAGATCTACTAGGTTAGTGTCTGACCTTCCAGATGTTGGACTCCAGGTCCCATCAGTCTTTTTCACCGTGGCCAATGATCAGGGACTAGGAGGGTTGTAGGCCAACAACATCTTAAAGGCCATATGTTCCCCAGTTTTAAAAATATGCAATTGTTTTTCATCTTACAGGATGTGCTGTACACCATCTGCAACCCATGTGGCCCAGTGCAGCGGATTGTTATCTTCCGAAAGAATGGTGTCCAGGCTATGGTGGAATATCCTTTTTCCCCCTGGTGTCTAGGAAACCTGTAGTAATTGAACCATGTTTGTCCTTGGAATAGTTCAAAATAAGTGCCTAGCAGCTTGGGCAAACAAATTGCTTTTATCTGTTGTCTCAGGCTTTTTGACAATAACATTTGCTGTGCTACTAGCCTGAAGAAAGATTATTACTGTTCTGTCTTCATTTGAGTTTCAGTGAGTAGTCTCCTACTTCAGCTCCTCAGAAGACAGTTGCAGTGGTACCTCGGTTTTCGAACGCCTCCATAGTCAAACATTTTGGAACTCGGAACGCCGAAAACCCAGAAGTGCACCTTGGAAGTCGAACAGGAAACACGGCTCCTGTTTTGAGTTTTTCATTTTGAGACTTCCACTTCCGGTTTTCTGACATTTCAGAACTTGAACAGACTTCCGGAACGGATTATGTCCGAAAACCGAGGTACCACTGTACTTCTGTTTTGTGGACTCCCTTGACCAGGGGTAGGCAACCTAAGGCCCATGGGCCACAAGCAGCCCACGGGTCGTTTAACCGGCCCACGAGCTGCCCCCGAACCAAGCCGCCCACTTGGCGAGTCCCTGCGTGTTGCGCTAAACCGGCGCAAAGCAGCGCGGGGGCTTGCTTCCGCAGCACCAGAAATCTGAAATCACGTCTACGCAGATGCTGGTAATCGTGTCTGCACCAGATGCAAATGCCGAAAATCGCGGGCACTCACATTCGCGTGTAATCCAGCCCACGGAGGGATCTCCGCTGGAGTGAACCGGCCCAGGCGAGGTAAACCTTGCCGACCCCTGCCCTTGATAGTCTGCTCTACTGTGAGAGCATAGGTTTACAAATCCCCAAGTCCTGTTTGAGCCTCTGGCTTTGGTCAAGGCCTGGAGCCATCTGGGAATTGGCAGAACACTGTGTCAGGCTTGTTCACGCGGCCCTCACCTGATTACCTGAGCACTATGCTTGCACACCACAAGTATCTCCACCACTAACCTGAAGGAGCAGTCTCTACAATAGAAGGCAAGAGGCAATTGCAGTTTCAGTGGGGTGGGTTTAGTTCTGAATGCATGTGATCTCAAGCTGGACATATGAGGTGGAAGGGAAGGCAATTCTAAGACACTGATGTACGTCTGAAAGGGTCCAACAACAAGAACTTCAAAGTTGAAGCATTAAGTTTTTCCGATGGCCAAAAGGCTGCCCCAATTTCTCCAAGGCTTCCTTAACACTACAAACATTTGACTCTGTGCAGAGCGCTCAGAGAGCAAAAGCTTCTCTGAATGGGGCTGACATTTATTCTGGATGTTGTACTCTGAAGATTGAATACGCAAAGGTGAGTGTCGCTTTGAAGAATTTGATAGGGTTCTTTGTGCCTGTAGAAGCATCTTCTGTGTGATCCTTGGTGAATTGAAAGGGAGATGACCCTTGCCATCAAAAATTTGTATAAGTATTCTGTCCCTTAGTTCAGGTATGTCACTCCCTGTTCCAGGGCTTGTGGAACAGGGCTATTCTACAATATGTTTTTTCCAGCCCTAAAGCCTCCCTTTCTAATGCTGCTCCCTCAAAAAAAACACCCACTCCTAAAACATACTGGTTTGTGCTCTGATTTGTGTTGAGTCTTGCTTTCTCATCCAACACAGCATTAGCTACATTATGTTACTGCTGGCCATAAGGGGAATCACAAAAGTGGAAAGGGCGTGAAGTCTACACATGCTGACTAATCAGTGGAACATGTTGTTAAAAAATTGTGGCTAACAGCAAAGAAGACTCAAAATGCATGGGGGAATAAGTATATGGGTTGTTGCCTGCAGTAGCAAAAAGTACACCTGCCAAGTTAATGTTACTGACTAATGGGCTAAAGTTGGGTCAGTAATGGTCACTGTACCTTGTTAATGGCTCTTAGACTGAACTGGGTGAATTGCTGGTCTTCCCTAACCTGTGTACTGTATTGCACTCAACCATCAGTGCAGTCAAGCTTTTGGAAGAGGCGTAGCTAAGGGTTGGCCACATAATTTGGACATCTTGCATTACTTTTGTACGGCCGTGTGTGTTTGTTTTTTAGCCAACCCGCCTGAATGTGTTCAAGAACGACCAAGACACATGGGACTACACCAACCCTAACCTCAGTGGACAAGGTAACCTTGATAGACTGCTTTGCAGCCACACATGAACCCTTGCCTTTCCCGTTGAGTAGCACACTTCATATATCTGATTTGTGTGATGTAATGCCATTTGCCTGCTGTCCAGCATTGTGGCTGATTTTGGAAGTCTTGAGCTAGTGCAGCTGTGCTTTGACTTCTGACGTTTTTTGTAAGGCGTTATCAGGCCACCAGAGCCTTTTATGAAGGAGGCCTAATAAGACATTTAAGATACGCGGTTGTAAATAGTGACAAGTAGTTTTGAAGGGAAGTGTGCATTCTCATTGGCATGTTTAAGGTCTCCGGGACAACAATGAATTCACTTCCTCCACCCAGTATAGGCAGGGCCATGGGACCAGGCTTCAGTCACAGCGCCAGTTTCTCTGGCTCCACCTTCCTTTCCTTCCCTTGCCTAGGATAGTCTCCAATCTACTTGTGGCAAGATTCGAGAACTGGAACACAGCATTGGGAATATGGTGGCACAGTTAAAAGGAGGTGGTTCCTGAAGTTGAACTTCAGGGCACGTGTGGAGCCTGTGTAAGGTACAGCTAACCAGGGTGAAGAACGGGCATCGCTAATACTATTTTGCAAAAGGCAACGCCAAATGGACTTTCAGGAAGCGCTTGATCCTGGAGGTATCACTTCAGGGAATGGCTGTTCTCATCTGCTTGAAAAACAAGGTGCATTGTTGAAAGCAGGAGCGTCAAAATGGCCTGTTGCCCCAACCCTGATCCAGCTGGGGGTGGTTGCATAGCACGCCTGCCATTCAGTGGGTTGGGTGTGGGCTCCTTCCCCCTGAGAAGTCTCAGGTGACACCTTGCTGTGCACATAGCACAGAGATGGTGAAGGAAGGGGGCTTTGCTCAGGCCGGAGGTAAAGCTGTGCATTAAGCTCACAGATATTTTTAGGGGCGAGGAATGTGGCCTTTCAGCTGGTGGTCTCAAGCGCCATTTCCTTGAAAGTGGAATTAAGGAGGATGAACAAGTTAGAACGTTAACATGCTCCAGGTCAGCCCACAATCGGCTGAAGAGCAGTGTCTTGGTTTCTGAACCGGAGGGGAGTGGCAGGTCTTATCTGACCCACCTTATTTTAGCGGCTTGTGTGATGCTGTCTTTTTGTGTGTTACACCGAAAGCAGTGTAATTCACACAACAGGCATTAAATTGGCTTAAAGATGGGGTTTGTGTGGTCTTGGACCCTTAATACTTCCACGTTGCCCTGCCTTCCTCCACGGATGTAGAGATCACCGAGTGCTGCAGGAAAGCAGTTCTGGGGGGCGGACTGGAGGAAGCTGTTGATCAAGGGGGCTGGCCAAGGTCATTTTGGGCCCCACCCCTTAGCAAAGCAAGCAATGGCATTACATGACTTGACATGAACATGACTCACTTTCTCCTCCAAGGTACATAACTAGAAGATTGTACAGATTGGCAGTGGCTAGTTGGCAGGGCTGTGCAATTCAGTTAGCTGCCTCCTGGCTCTCCTGTCTTTAGGCTGGGCAAAGAGGAGGTACACTAACCTGGCCTTTCCCCAGCTCTGAACAGTGCGTTCACACATGACCCTGGGGGAACCGTATGCTACTGCAGCCGAAGTCCTGAATTGCCTGTGATCTGCCTTCTGCTACACACGCTTTAACACCACACAGTGTAGGAAAAAAAGCCAACCTTCCACTAGCTCTGCCTGGAGAAAACACGCAGCATCTTAACAAAGTACCTGAAAAGCAGCAGATTTGAGTTCCAATTCTTTTACATCAAGAACACCACACCGTGATCCAAGAAACATCTACAAGCACAGAGTGAGACAGAGAGAGAATGAGAGAGAGAAAGACGCACCAGGCCACGACATTCTTACAAATCCAAAACAAACAAACCAAAACTTGAACCCAAGAATGTTACACAGAAACTAGGAAAACACAGACCAGATGGGTCTCAGACAAATGCACCAGCGCTCTTACCGGAGAACGGAGTAGATCCCAGAGACCCTCCAAGACATAGGACGCTCTCCATATCAACACGGTTTGGTTTGGGAGGGCAGTTTATCACTCCTTTTCTCGCAGTCCACGGCTGCCAACATTTATCAGCGCCGAGCGGAGACAGACAAAAAAACACCAAGTACCCAGAGCCCCCAGCTCCCTAGAGACTTGGGGGTGCTTTCTGCTCCAGGGGGCACTTGGGATCCAAGGCACATTCCATTATCAGAGGAGAGACATGCACATGGGAGACCTACACAGAGCCAGAAGCACCAAACCTGTTAACAGCACATGACAAAAACATCAGGAGATGCAACACGGAAGGGACACTCATTATTACACCTTTGTTATGTCCTTTTTTTCCTTGATACCATCTGAAGACAAACAAAAACATCTCTGTGAGCCCTATTTTTACTTTAAAAAACTTTTTTTTACTTGAAATTGTATCAGTTTGGTGCCTGTTGACTTGTATTTGACTCTGAAACCATGTAACGCAGGGTCGCAGTGTATGTTTGATGGGACGCCATCTTTCAGAACTGTGCTTACACTGTTGAAGCGTCCAATGGTAAGAGAAATGCAGAATATGTATGTGACAATGGACATTGTACTGTGTACTACTGCTGTAAGTAGCCCTTTTCAATCTTTGTAATGACTATCGAAATAAACTGCAAAACACCCCTTTTTTTTTGTTTTGTTAGAGCAACAGTGATATTGTATGGATTGCTTAAATTCTTCTGCCTTGTATACAATCACGTGTTTTAACTTGACTGCTGTTTTTTTTGCTTTGCTTTTGGCGTACTCTCCTCAGTCTCTCGCTTAGTCCCTTTACCTTTGCTAGGGTTGGGCGGGGATGTTAGTTTTTTATATTCTTATTCTTGTTGCCCTGAGTAGAACTGTCAAGTCCTTTGACTCCCTTCTCCTCTTCCTCCCTGCTCCCCTCAGCGAAGGTCACCTATCTTTATAACTCGTTTCCATGTTGATAAGGTTTGGCATGCTCTCAGACACCACAGGGTGCAGAAATTGAACTTCACTTAGGCCAAAAAGCAGCTGTTTCGAGGAGAACACTGGATCCAAATGCAAACCTGTGCCGACCACGACCTCGGAGTAGGTCAGACAAGTGGCAGTGCTCTGCTTAAAAGGCATATCAGCCTAGAAAAAATGGCTGGATTTGTAGCATTGCAAGAGAAAGCAAAATGTCCCCTTCCAGAGCTGCTGCCCCTCCTCCCTAGCTCAAAGTTTGTGTTTGGGGGGTGGGGTGGAGCTATTTGTCTGCCTCAGGAGAAGAGTTAGGTGCACTTTGGACCCTTGAAAATGGGTAGACCTTTCGCCACCTGTCTTCCAGTGGCTGGAGGCAGATCTTATTCTCAAGGTGTTGGAAATATTTAACTTAAGGGAGAGCCATGGGGGTGGACTTGTGACTTTCTAGCATCCAACACGTGCCCCAGAGATACAAGTGTCGGGCTTTTGCTGTCTTTTCCTAATGGCCTCCTCTTTTTGGACAGGTGAGCCAGGTGGGAACCCCAACAAGCGTCAGAGGCAGCCTCCTCTCCTTGGGGACCATCCGGCTGAATATGGTAAGAAGCCGGCACACAGCAGCAGCATCCAGGGGAACAAACCCCAAATCTCTAGCCTCGCCTTGAGCTCTCGATGTTTGTTCCCTCCCCAGGAGGACCTCACGGTGGCTACCACGGGCACTATCACGATGAAGGCTATGGCCCTCCACCGCCTCATTATGAAGGGAGGCGGATGGGCCCACCTGTCGGGGGCCGCCATAGGGGGCCGAGCCGCTACGGGCCTCAGTATGGACACCCCCCTCCTCCACCCCCACCCCCAGAGTATGGCCCCCATGCTGACAGCGCAGTCCTGATGGTTTATGGCTTGGATCAGTCGAAGATGAACTGTGACAGAGTGTTCAACGTCTTCTGCCTGTACGGAAACGTGGAGAAGGTAATTAAACTGACTGTCTCCTTCTCCCAGAGCCTGCTCTGTCTTGCTCCTCTTACCCAAATTTGAGAATCTCGGTCTCAGTCGGAGAACACATGTTGAGCTTGCTGGCAAAACGACAGTGCAGTTCTGCTTGCCATCGTGATGATGGATGGGCCTAGATTATCTTTCAGCAGTAGAGGTTAGGCAGCAGAAGATTACTCTTCCCCCGTGATTCAGAAGCAGACCTGTGCAAATGACTTGATGCCACTGGGAAGAGACACACTCAGTTCTCTTTGCTGAGCTCTAGCTCTCAGCTCTCTTTGTCATTGAGATTACTTCCTTGTCTCGTCTTCAGGCTCTTAAGTCAATAAGAGGGTGGCCACCTCTTTTCAGTAGCCCCATCTCCTCTTCCTCTCTCTGTTCATACCACCCACTTGTGTGCCTCATCTTTCTGGGGCCATTCCACCAACACACCCAGAGTGATGAGCAGGGCAAAGCGAGCAAAGATTGCTGCTGCTGTTCTTGTTCCTTGTTCCTCTCACTGCTCTCTGTTGAGGTCAGATGAACAGGCAGCAACAGGAAAAAGGAAGAGAAGGGACACCTGGAGGTGTTGGTTGAAGCAGATACTTGATAATGTCAACCCCTGAAACTGATGAGCGTGAAATTTGATGGCAGTAGGATTCTTTCTGGGGGCTTTCTGATACTGGGAATTTACTCTTTTGAGAAGACAATTTTCATAGGTTCTCAGTCATTGAAAGTTGAACCAGAGTACCCAGAATGCCAAGAGTATCGAACCTCGTTCCTAATGCACCTGGAAAACAGGGCTGAGTTTTAAAAAGGCAAGTGGTTGCTGAGTAAGGGAAGCTCATACTTGCAATTCAATTCAAAAATGTGCCTCCTGCAAACCGGTGGCCAAATGAAAGATGGTGGCGGGATTGGCTAAGGAATCTACAGGCGACTGAGGAAAGTTAATACTGGTTACACTCTTGTGCCCAGTGTCCACACAGTAAATGCCTCCTAAAATGAGTGCAGGTTTGTGGCTGTACCTTGGGGGGTTTTGTCTCCAAAATGGATCGATCTATGCCAACCGTTGATTGTGTTTCAACAAAGGTTTGTGTTTTGTTAGGTGAAGTTCATGAAGAGCAAGCCTGGAGCTGCCATGGTGGAGATGGCTGACGGTTATGCGGTGGACCGAGCAATCACTCACCTGAACAACAACTTCATGTTTGATCAAAAGCTGAATGTATGGTGAGTGCTGCTACCCCTAATTTTCATCAGGGCTCGCTCATTCATTTATATATATATATATATATATATATATATATATATATATATATATATATATATATATATATATATAAAAAACATATCATTTTCAACCGTAGTTAAACATACTTTTACATCTTCTTCAATTTTTTTGACTTCCATCAGTCCTGTCTGAAAATTTTCCAATCTAATCTCCTAGTATGCATTTCTTATTTTTCCTATCACATTTCAAACTCATAACCAATATCTCTATCTTTTCCTACTTTGTAACACTTCGTATATTTCTCCTTACAAAACTTCTTGTAGTCCTACTAGCGTAATTTGTTGATTACAGTTGCTTTTCAAATAATTCATATACTTCTTCCAATCTTCTGTAAATCTCTGGTCCCGCAGGTTTCGAATCCTTCCTGTCATTTTATCCAATTCTGCATAGTCCATTAATTTCGTCTGCCATTCTTCTTTTGTCGGAATTTCTTCTTGTTTCCATTTCTGGGCTAACAATACTCTTGCCACTGTTGCTGCATATATGAACAGTTTGACATCTTGTCTGTTAATGTCTTGGCCTATAATACCAAGTAAAAATGCTTCTGGGTTTTTTAAGAATGTATATTTCAACATCTTTTTCATCTCATTATATATCATTTCCCAGACGTTCTTTACTTTCTTACATTCCCACCACATGTGATAAAATGTTCCTTCTTTTTCTTTACATTCCCAACATTTATTATTTGTCTTACACATTTTAGCTAATTTCACTGGTGTAATATACCATCTATACATCATTTTCATCAAATTCTCTCCTCAGGGCTCATTCTGCTCGGTTCTCTGCCCTTGAAGGCTGCTCCTTGCCCTTAACATTTGCCCGCTCTTAAGCTGTGCGTTTCCTTCCGACAGTGTTTCCAAGCAACAGGCCATCATGCCTGGCCAGTCTTACGGCCTTGAAGACGGTTCATGCAGCTACAAGGATTTCAGTGGCTCTCGGAACAACAGGTTTTCAACCCCAGAGCAAGCAGCCAAGAACAGGATCCAGCACCCCAGTAATGTGCTTCATTTCTTCAATGCTCCTCTGGAGGTGACAGAAGATAACTTCTACGAGGTAATGCCTCAGGCCCATCTTGGAGTCAGGTAACATAGAAAAGGGAGTTCGGCAGTTGGTCTGGCCAAGGGAGAGTCTCAGGAGGTGTGCCAAGACCTGCTGCCCAGATGGATCACAGGCCTCGCCCGGTATTTGGCTCCCTAGGAGGATTGCCACATCATAGGTGTGGGAAGGAAGGGACTATGTGGCAGTGCTAAAACATTCTGTGAAAATATTTGTCATGTCCCCGGCACCTTACGTTGTAGATAAGAAACTGTTCGCGGTGCAAAAGCATTTTTCTTCTCTCGGATTTGGAAACGGAACATGACTTAACATGCATGTTATAAAAAAACACTGCAATCAGTTTCATAACTTAACACTTGCGTTGTATTTTTATCCTGTCAGATCTGTGATGAACTGGGGGTGAAGAGACCAGCTTCAGTCAAGGTGTTTTCGGGGAAAAGTAAGTACATGCTGCAGTTTTCAAGCCTCAAAATGCTGCTACTCAGCAAGCAGGAATAAGGGCTGGATGGTGCACTTCAGCTAGCTAGTTAAAACACCGGGCTCCACATCAGCTTGTCCATTTTACCTTATACTGGTGTTCAGAACAGTGTTTGTTGAGGCAGCAAAACTAAGGCTGGCTGCAACATGCTTTCACTTGGGCCAGGGAAGAGCCTTGAAGATTTAAATGGTGTATGGGTGGGGAAACAGCATCGTTCCCCTTTCTTAGCCACCCTAACCAACCAGCCAGCCAGCCAGTCCTGTGCACATTCTCCATGTTGGCCCAACTATGTCTTCACTGTTAACGTCTTCATAGGTGAAAGGAGCTCCTCTGGCTTGCTGGAATGGGAAACCAAGGGTGATGCCCTGGAGACTCTGGCATTCCTCAACCATTACCAGATGAAAAACCCAAGTAAGCTCTGTGGGGTGTGCATGTTGTGGGCTGGAGGCCTCCCCCCCCCCCTTACTCATTTTTTCTGGTCTCATTTTATGTAGAACAGTTTCCTCAATGGGTAATGGGTGAGCTGCTTTTTTCCTAAAACTTCCTGCTGGCAGGAAGTGGGAAGTGGGAATGCTGCCTTGTTAAGGCAGCATCATCTATATGCTCCCCCCATGTTGCTGGCCTGCAACTTCATCGTTTACCATTGGCCACACTGGCTGGGGCTGATGGGAGTTACTGTGATGTTTGAAGGGCCACAGTTTCTGCACACCTGATCTAGGGCCTACTAGAAGCTCTGCTGTTGGGCTGCTGCTGCCACTACCACGAACATAAACTATGTTGAAAAGGGCAGGGGGGAGGGCAGGTTCCTGCATGGGCTCACTGCCAACCGGGCCTAAACTTTGAGGTTCAGCCTGTATTTTAATGGGCTCATTTTTCTGACCCCCCCCCCTTTTCAATACTCTTGATACCATTGCTTTTGCCTACGTAAGTAGGCAAGCAGGTCCCATCAGATTGGTCCAAATCAGAGATCGCCAAACTTTAAAAACTTGTCCCATGAGCACACTGGCAAACTGGAGGAACTGCCATGGGGCATCCCAGCAGTGACACCTACCCCCTGGAAATTGCCCCATCTCCATTGTAAAGGTAAAGGGACCCCTGACCATTAGGTCCAGTCGCGGATGACTCGGGTTGCAGCACTCATCTCGCTTTATTGGCTGAGGGAGCCGCCGTAACAGCTTCCGGGTCATGTGGCCAGCATGACTAAGCCGCTCCTGGCAAACCAGAGCAGCGCACGGGAACGCCGTTTAGCTTCCCACTGGAGCGGTACCTATTTATCTACTTGCACTTTGAGGTGCTTTCGAACTGCTAGGTGGGCAGGAGCTGGGACTGAGCAATGGGAGCTCACCCACCTTCTGATCGGCAAGTGCTAGGCTCTGTGGTTTAATCCACAGCGCCACCCGTGTCCCTGTCTCCATTGTAGTTACCCCTAAAAAATGTTTTCTTCTGTAGCCAGTGAAGGAGTTTTTTCCAAGCTTAGTTGGAAGTGGGGGCATTTTCCCATATTGCAATTAGATGTTGTTTTTTTAAAAAGGCTTCCAGTGGCTACAATAGAATTCTTCAGTCAAGCCTGTTGGCTGTGGGGGCCTAGACTCTGCATATACACCCATGGGCATGACACATACTCTGAGTAGATTGGAGTGTGTGGAGACAACAAATCTTGAAATTTATGTAAAGCCTCTTTTCACTGGTTCATCCCTCTGAATACCCACATCCCTTGTGTTGCCACAAAAACAAATAAAGCTCTGGGGACCCTGATGCATGTCTCCTCTTCTGCCTAGATGGGCCGTATCCGTACACACTGAAACTGTGCTTCTCGACTGCTCAGCATGCCTCGTAAATTTTGTTTGGCTCCTGCCAAGGAAGACTTCCTCCGTTACTCTTTTTGTGTATGTGGGTTTTTTCAAAGTGCCCTGCATTCCTTTTTTTAAAAAAAGAAAGAAAAAGCTTAAGTAGAGGCTGCCTGCAGCTATGTCAGCTGGGAAGAAGAAGAAGCCCTGTGGAGTTCGGGCGACATTTTAAAACTATTGTACATGTGACTTGTTCCCCCCACCCCCCCAGTCTTACAATGTGCTGCCTGTGCAACTTGGCACACCTTAATAAAGCTGTTTGGAAAATACCTCTGGTGGTTGTCTATATTGGTGGTGTAGTGGGGCTCTTGAAAAAGTTTGCTTGAACTTTGGCAGGAATTTTTCAAGTACAGAGGAGGGATGTACATGGTTAGTATTGGTGTGGGGCCTTGGGGTGTGGTTTTGTCCCCTTAACCTTTGATTTCATGGAAGGAGGCATAATGGAAGACTGCTCAGAAATCAAAAACACTAGAATAATTTACTTATTTCTGGATTTATAATCTGCACTTTCATGAAAAATAATAGCAATGTGGAATGCAGCATTTAAAAATAAAATCAACAGAAAGATACAAATCATAAACACTGCTTGGATTAACAAATAAAATATTGGTAAACAAGTACGAAATACTTACTTGTCTAAACATAAACCTTTTCAAAATAGGTCTGGCAAAAAACACTCTCCTCTCTTCAATCTTTTACCAGTAGGGAGTTCCACAGGACATAGTAATTCAAATGTGGACTCAGAATCTTCCATTTCTTCTTGTATATTCTGATTTTGAGAATTTGATGTCGTAAGCAAAGACTACAGGAATAAAAAGTGCAATGGTAATGTGTGTGATGTTCTTGACTCTGTATGGTGCTCTCTCCCAGAGGGCTCAACTGTCCTATAGTCAAGGGCCAACCTTATTTACTTGGAAGTGGATTTCTCTTATGAGAGTGTGCATTTAGCAGCATTGCAGGCTAAATATTTATACAGTGCCTGCTTTAAAAATTCAGTGGCTTCCAGTCATGAACGAAACATCAAAAACTGCCATGGATGCTAAGAGGTGACCTCCACCTGCCTGCAACTGGTTTGTGTACCAGTTAAGTTTTCATACTCGCTCCAAAGTTGGAAAAACAGGTAATGAGGCGGTGTGACTGTGGTTCCTGATCTTCCCTACCATAATATTTTAACAGAAGCAACGCTTCAATTTTTGTAACGGTGAAAAACCAATGTCTATCCAGCCTTGAGTTTAGTAATAATTAGCATAAATTCAACACACACCCCTTCCCCAACCTCCCTTGCAGAGACTTGTAACAGGGATGTTGAGCGAGAGATTCCTCCATTGCAGAGGAATGGACTAGATCCAGTGGCCAACTCCCAAGAAGCTGCTATCTACTCACAGTTAAAAACTAGTAGTGATCTACCCCGTTTTGGGTGGTTCAGGTCTACATTGTTGAGAGGCAGGAGGAAGGCCTGTTTTGGGGGGGGTTGGGTCAAACTTGTTGAGCTTTTTTGGGGGTGCAAAGTTGTTGAACTTTGGGGAAAGCCGGTGATCTACTAGACGTCCAGTGATCTACAGGTCAAACTTGGCGCTCCAGATGTTTTTGGGACTACAACTCCCATCATCCCAGACCACTGGTTCTGGTTAGCTAGGCATGATGGGAGTTGTAGTCCCAAAACAACTGGAGAGCCGAGTTTCCCTATGCCTGATCTACCTGTTGGACGTGCCTGGACTAAATGATCTCCAGGGCTCAACTGCTGAAATTACTTTTCTGTGTTGAATTGAATATTGAATATTATTTTGGTCACAGGCCAGTTCCAGCCCACATACAATATCAAGGAAGTCATAAAACACGATAGGGATACATTTGAATTTGCAATTAGGTATAACAGGGACAATACAGAAATAGCAACAGTTAAAAAATATATAAACTAAAACTTAGTTTTTCTGTGTTGCTTGGCTCCCAAGATGGGCCCTCGACTCTATGGCAAGGCAAATTCACGCAGCGCTTCCAGTTTACCCTTTCCCACGTGCTCCTTCCGGCGCAACAAGAAGGTGGGAAAAGGGGTGGGGGCGATGAACTGATTGGATAGTGCGCGAACAGGCCCCGCCCCTTCCGCTTGCAATATTCTTTGCGGAGCAGAGGGAAGAAGAAGGGGGAGCCGCGGCGGCAACGATTGGCTGGCTGGAGCGGAGGAGGAGCTAGATGAGGGGACCTTCTAGCCTTCCGACTCTGTGGTGCGGCCTCCAGCCTCCCCGCCCACCTTCGCCCGTCAGTCGGAGGAAGACATGGCGGTGTCTGCGGGAGCCGTTCTGAGGGGTCTCCTGCCCAGGCGTGAGTGGGGGGCTCCCCACTTCCTTGGGGGGGGGTGGTTTTCCTTCTCACCTGCCTTATTTCTCTCCTCTTTTTGCTCTCCTTGTGGAGGGAAGGCGTGTCTTTTCCCTATTATTTTTATTTTATTTATATTTATTTTATATTTTATTTTATATTTTATTTTATATTTATTTTATATTTTATTTTATATTATTTTTATATCATTTCTATTTTATTTTTATTTTTTATTTTATTTTATTGCAGGGGCTCAAGGCAGCGAGCCTGCGGGTTAAAAACAAGAACCGCCTTAAAACAGGGGGGTTTGGTGTGTGCGTGTGTATGTTCGGAAAACAATATTTTCTGGGGGGGTTTAAGCACTAATAGGATTCAAAAACTACCTTTAGGGGAGCTTTTAATGTTTAACAGACCACTGTATTTTAATACTTTATTGGAAGCCAGCCAAGGTGGCTGGAAAGACCCAGCCAGGTGGGCGGGGTATAAATTATTATTATTATTATTATTATTATTATTATTATTATTATTATTATTATTATTATTACCTGCGTATATATAATCTGTTCAAGAATATAAGGATATATACCAATAAGAAATGACCGTGGCTGCTTCCATGGATTTAGACGGAAAAGAGAAATGGAGCGGATGGTGTCGTCGGCACAACGGGTGGCACTGAACCCCAAAACTCTGTTGTTCTTTTTCTTTATTTATTCATTCATTTATTTACTTACTTATTATCCACCACCTTTTCCCCCCTGTCAGAGACTCTCTTGCCTTTCCTGTCGCCCTTCCCCTCTTCGAAGTAGGGCAAAGGACAGTAAATAAGGTCTCCTGTTTTTAAATGGCTTCCTCAACCCAGGAAGGATTGTGAGGCAACTTTGCTAGGGGGTTTCTCTCTTTTTTGGGTGGGTGCATTGTGGGCTTAAAAAAAAGAAAGAAAAATGAGTGTTATTTGAGTCACTCCTTTCCAGGCACTTTGAACCCTAAGCTGCTTTATCGCATTGTATTTCTATCCAGCCTTTTCCTTCAAGTAGCTCAAGGTGGCGCCTACATTGTTTTCTCTCTCCTTCTTGCTCAATCCCCTTCATTTTATTTGATCCCCTTCTGAGTCCGCAGAGGGGTTTCCCCATTTGTTGTTGTTGTTGTTTAGTCATTTAGTCGTGTCTGACTCTTCGTGACCCCCTGGACCAGAGCACGCCAGGCACTCCTGTCTTCCACTGCCTCCCGCAGTTTGGTCAAACTCATGCTGGTAGCTTCGTGAACATTGTCCAACCATCTCATCCTCTGTCATCCCCTTCTCCTTGTGCCCTCCATCTTCCCCAACATCAGGGTCTTTTCCAGGGAGTCTTCTCTTCTCATGAGGTGGCCAAAGTCTTGGAGCCTCAGCTTCAGGATCTGTCCTTCCAGTGAGCACTCAGGGCTGATTTCCTTCAGAATGGAGAGGTTTGATCTTCTTGCAGTCCATGGGACTCTCAAGAGTCTCCTCCAGCACCATAATTCAAAAGAATCCATTCTTCGGCGATCAGCCTTCTTGATGGTCCAGCTCTCACTTCCATACATCACTACTGGGAAAACCATAGCTTTTACTATACGGACCTTTGTCGGCAAGGTGATGTCTCTGCTTTTTAAGATGCTGTCTAGGTTTGTCATTGCTTTTCTCCCAAGAAGCAGGCGTCTTTTAATTTCGTGACTGCTGTCACCATATGCAGTGATCATGGAGCCCAAGAAAGTAAAATCTCTCACTGCCTCCATTTCTTCCCCTTCTATTTGCCAGGAGGTGATGGGACCAGTGGTCAAATGGTCAAAGGCCTGGAAATGATGCCTTATGAGGAACGGCTAAGGGAGCTGGGCATGTTTAGCCTGGAGAAGAGGAGGTTAAGGGGTGATATGATAGCCATGTTCAAATATATAAAAGGATGTCACATAGAGGAGGGAGAAAGGTTGTTTTCTGCTGCTCCAGAGAAGCGGACACGGAGCAATGGATCCAAACTACAAGAAAGAAGATTCCACCTAAACATTCGGAAGAACTTCCTGACAGTAAGAGCTGTTTGACAGTGGAATTTGCTGCCCAGGAGTGTGGTGGAGTCTCCTACTTTGGAGGTCTTTAAGCAGAGGCTTGACAACCATATGTCAGGAGTGCTCTGATGGTGTTTCCTGCTTGGCAGGGGGTTGGACTCGATGGCCCTTGTGGTCTCTTCCAACTCTAGGATTCTATGATTCGATTCTATGATTCTATGATTCAGTGGCCATGATCTTCGTTTTTTTGATGTAGAGCTTCAGACCATATTTTGCACTCTCCTCTGTCACCCTCATTAAAAGGTTCTTTAATTCCTCCTCACTTTCTGCCATCAAGGTTGTGTCATCTGCATATCTGAGGTTGTTGATATTTCTTGGTTTCCCCATTAACAGTGCGTTTTTGCCCCCAGACCTGCTGACCCGTCCTGCTCCCTGCCTCAGTTTAAGGACGATGTCGTCGCAACCGCCAGAGAAGCCCAAAGCCTTGGACACCTATGAAACCCTGAAGCTAGAGCGGGTGAAAGACAAGGTTTTGCACGTGGAGCTCAACCGGCCAGAGAAAAGGAACGCCATGAATGCTGCTTTCTGGAGGTAACAGGGACCTAATGGAAAAGATCGCAGGAGGGGGCATCTGTTTTCAGTATGCAACAATCTGAGCGTTTTGAAGATGGTAGATAAGACGCCAGCTACCTGCTTTTTAAGAGGCTTGGTAGGGGCAGAAGACCCAGCACCATTGCAACTTCTCATTGGCCCAGTACATGCAGCCTAACACAGCAAGGCGCATTCATTCAGCCATTGGATAAGAAACTAAGGCATGTGACCTTGGATCATTTTCATCAGCAAGTGTTTTGTTTTGTTTGCTTGTTTGTTTCCCCGCCCCCCCCCCATCCCCAACCCCAACACAGCTTTAGAGCAATCTAAGCGGGACGCGGCTGGCGCTGTAGGTTAAACCACAGAGCCTAGGGCTTGCTGATCAGGAGGTCGGCGGTTCGAATCCCGAGCTCCCGTTGCTCGGTCCCTGCTCCTGCCAACCTAGCAGTTCGAAAGCACGTCAAAGTACAAGTAGATAAATAGGTACCGCTCCAGCGGGAAGGTAAACGGCGTTTCCGTGCGCTGCTCTGGTTCGCCAGAAGCGGCTGAGTCATGCTGGCCACATGACCCGGAAGCTGTACGCCGGCTCCTTCAGCCAATAAAGCAAGATGAGCGCCGCAACCCCAGAGTCGGCTACGACTGGACCTCATGGTCAGGGGTCACTTTACCTTTAAGCAACGAGAACTTGCATTTGTCAACAGCAAAAATCTTTGCAGTTTTACAACCGGGCTGAATCTGTGCCAGTTTTTGAAGACTGGGTGTGTAGGCTTGGGAGCACGGAAACAAATGGTCTGGGCAATGGGGGCTGGTGGGGAGGGGCTCAGAATTTCTTTTATGAATAAGATGAAATGTCGCACCTCCTCAGCTCACTTGTCTCCAGGAAAGGAAGTGCCCAGGTGACAGGTAATCTGAAAATTTTAATTTTTATTGGAAATTTTATTTACAACATAACATAAACCCCCAGACCCACCCCAAGTACAGAAATACAATAAACATAACATACAACAATACAAACAACCAAATAAAAGACTTCCTTTATCCTGTATCTGGCCTCCTTATTTTCTTATTGTAAGAAAAGTATTAATAATTATTCATAAAGGAAACAGTGATAGGTATTCTGTTGATGAGCCCCCCCCCCCCTGGAAGCTGGTCCTTTGCACAACATCAGAAGATACACTGGAGATTGCAGAGGAGGAAAAAGCCACAGAATCAACTCAGTGAGTGGCGTTGCTGATGGCTGCTTATTCTGCCCCAGCGTAGGGCTAGCAGAAAATGAATCTGCTGTTGTACTCCCTTCTCTAAAGTCAAAGCCCTGCGCACATTCGTATGCGCTGTCGCCTCCATGAGGCCCCACATGAGATTGTTTAGAAGACTTGCTAGGCAAGTCGTGCGTCAACCTGTTTCAGTCAAGTGGCTTCCGCCCACTGCTAGCAGGTGTTCTCCAGGTGGCAGGAGGTGTTCCCAAACTCACCCTCTTTTTTTTTCTCTCTCTCTCACCCTCCCCTCTTGTCCTAGGGAGATGGTGGAGTGCTTCAACAAGATTGCTCAGGACTCCGAATGCCATGTGGTGGTGGTATCTGGCGCCGGGAAAATGTTCACCTCAGGTAGGTGAGGAGAGATGCTGAGTACTAGAAAGATGTTTCTTCTGCTTTTAGGGTAGAAAGTTCCTGGGCTGCTGTAGAGGCTGGCTCCTGGGGGAAAAAATAACTCTTCTTAAAGTGGGGCACCCCTGGCCACTGGTCCCATCACCTCCTGGCAAATAGAAGGGGAAGAAATGGAGGCAGTGAGAGGTTTTACTTTCTTGGGCTCCATGATCACTGCAGATGGTGATAGCAGCCACGAAATAAAGACGCCTGCTTCTTGGGACAAAAGCAATGACAAACCTAGACAGCATCTTAAAAAGCAGAGATATCACCTTACCAACAAAGGCCCATATAGTTAAAGCTATGGTTTTCCCAGTAGTGATGTATGGAAGTGAGAGCTGGACCATAAAGAAGGCTGATCGCCGAAGAATGGATGCTTTTGAATTCTGGTGCTGGAGGAGACTCTTGAGAGTCCCGTGGACTGCAAGAAGATCAAACCTGTCCATTCTGAAGGAAATCAGCCCTGAGTGCTCACTGGAAGGACAGATCCTGAAGCTGAGGCTCCAGTACGTTGGCCACCTCATGAGAAGAGAAGACTCCCTGGAAAAGACCCTGATGTTGGGAAAGATGGAGGGCACAAGGAGAAGGGGACGACAGAGGACGAGATGGTTGGACAGTGTTCTCGAAGCTACCAGCATGAGTTTGACCAAACTGCGGGAGGCAGTGGAAGACAGGAGTGCCTGGCGTGCTCTAGTCCATGGGGTCACGAAGAGTCGGACACGACTAAACAACAAAGTGGGGCAGGGAACCTTTTCTCTCCGGAGGGCCTCATTCCCTTCCAGGTAACATTCTCAGGGCCACATGTCAGTGGTCGGTGGAGGCAGAGGGGAAAATGGGCTGGAGGGCAATTGCTGCAAACACTCACACTCCCCTTTCCATCCTGACCCACAAAAAGCATTGTCGGAGTGCAAGGATCCGTTCTAGCCTGGCAAAAGCCCTTGAGCTGTAAAGTGTGTTCTTTCGTTTGTGCAGACTCTGTTGCATCTTGTGTATGTGAAAGAGGCTTTAAAAAAACACGAAAACAGTTTTTCTGGCTGTTATGGGGAGCATTAAAACGGCACATGCACGAGTGTCTGTTGTGCAACCGTTTTGCACAACGCAGAACGTGGAGGTCTTTGGAACAAAACGTTGGGTGGCTACAGACTGCCTCAATTTTAGGAGTTCAAGCGTATACTGTAACTTTAGCATTGTGAATTTAAAGGAGTCCATCACCCTAGAACAACAAATCCACTTTTAAAAAAGAAGGCTTTTTGCCGTTTGGAAAGTGGCCAGGAAATGCGTTGAAAAGTATGGGACATGCTTTCAAAGTGTTGGTGCTGACCTTTAAAGCCCTAAACGGCCTCGGTCCTGTATACCTGAAGGAGCGTCTCCACCCCCATCATCCAGCCCAGACACTGAGATCCAGCGTTGAGGGCCTTCTGGTGGTTCCCTCATTGCGAGAAGTGAGGTTACAGGGAACCAGACAGAGGGCCTTCTCGGTGGTGGCGCCCGCCCTTTGGAATGCCCTCCCATCAGATGTCAAAGAGATAAACAACTACCTGACATTTAGAAGACATCTTAAGGCAGCCCTGTTTAGGGAAGTTTTTAATATTTAATGCTGTATTGTTTTTAACACTCGATTGGAAGCTGCCCAGAGTGGCTGGGGAAACTCATCCAGATGGGCGGGGTATAAATAATATATTATTATTATTATTATTATTATTATTATTATTATTATTATTATTATTATTATTAATTACAACAGGCTGCTTAATGGGTAAACACCATGTAAGCAAGTGAGGATGAGTGCTTATTGTCTCATAACCTGTCCCATATACAAAAGGATGCTCAGTAAAGCTTGGGCAGCCTAACCACTGTGTGAACTTTGTGTAAGCAAGTCAGGATAAACAAACAGGTTTTCTGAAGAAGCTGGGAAGTGTCTTTTGAGCAAAGCAGCGGCACAGAATTGAGACGGGGTGTCACTTATTTGGGAGTAACGTGAGCCGTCCTGGTTTTCCCATGCTCTCGCCCGGCAGGTATTGACTTGATGGAGATGGGCAGCACATTCCTGATGATACCAGGAGACGACACAGCCCGGAAGGCTTGGAACATCCGCCAGAAGATCCGGGAGTATCAAGAAACCTTCACAGTCTTGGAGAAGGTGTGTGGGCTGATCCTGCAATTGGCCCCACCCTTGGATGAGAAACCATCTCCATCCACGGCTAACTGTTCCTTTGTCTTTTAGTGCCCTAAGCCCGTAATTGTTGCCGTCCACGGGGGCTGCATTGGTGGAGGTGAGTCTGCAACGCTTGCGTCATAAATAACCTGAAACACCCCCCCGCTTCCACCATTCCCCCTCATAACTGCAGTAGTTTTGTGGATGTTGCAAGTTGCAACAGGTAACCGTGGGCCAAATCTGGCATTTCAGCAGCGGCTTTTATTTCTTTTTCTTTATTATGTATTTTGAACTTAGTTTTCCCCCCCACTTTTTTCATTAGTTTTTATTAAATACAGTGGTACCTCGGGTTACATACGCTTCAGGTTACAGACTCTGCTAACCCAGAAATCATGCTTCAGGTTAAAGAACTTTGCTTCAGGATGAGAACAGAAATCGTGCTCTGGCGGCGCTGCAGCAGCGGGAGGCCCCATTAGCTAAAGCGGTGCTTCAGGTTAAGAACAGTTTCAGGTTAAGAACGGACCTCCGGAACGAATTAAGTACTTAACCCGAGGTACCACTATATTACAAGAAAAGAAAAAGAATAAAGAAATAGAAACAAAAACCAATGCGTAACACTGTACACAATATGACAATTCAGATTTGAATACCTATGACTACACCTTTTTAACAATGTTTTCCCACCTCTCTCTCCTCCCCCTACTTCCCACCACTATCCGTCTTATCACTTAAATTCCAGATCTCTTCATGTTCATCCATTCTTATTTTGCTTCGACATGCAATTCGTTCGTATGTAGCTAATCTGTCCATATTATCAATCCGTGTGCTCCGTGGAATCTTTTTGCATCTCTTCCAATTCATCAAGACAAGTTTTTTCACTTCTAATATGTGTCTTTTAAACTCCCTCAGCTTTCCCAACTGCAGGGGGCAGTGTTGCAACGTTTATTATTTTTAAATATATATATTTTTAAAAACCATTCTGAAAAGCATTTGATCCACACTTCAGCCGCATAATCAACTTTCCTTTCTCTTAAATGGGCGTAATCTGAAGACACCCGAGGATGTCACACAGCTGAAGCGAATCAGGTCTTGTACCTGGTTGCAGGTTCCCAGACATATTAAATATATAACGTTTAAAACATATGACGCAGGCTTTCCTGGACTCTCAGCCCTGTTTTTTAAATTTCTTTTGTGTGTTTTTTTATAAAATATTTATTGAGATTTTACACTAAACATAGGTTTTTAAAAATTACACATAATTAAACCAACAATTACACATACAAAAAGGAAAAAAAAGAAAGCTAACAAAGAAGTTACCAAAAAAGAGACCTAAAAAGAAAGAAAAAAGAAGAAAAAGAGAAACAGTGTGATACAGAATACAAAAAAAGATAGTAGAAAAAGAAGAGAAAAAAGAAAAAAAGAATATCTTAAAAAAATAATAATCCATTTTTCAATATCTTTAAGTTCATTTGCTTATTTCCTTGACCTCCTCACACCTCCCCTTTTTGTATTCCCGTTTACAAAGTCCTTTCAGCAAATCCTTACCCTCTTTCATTTATCTTTACTCTATATTCTTAACCTATTATAACTATATATTTTCATCCATATAACTATCTATATTTACATATTCTTATTAGCCTTAATACCAAAACCACTTAGTTTCAGTCCAACATCATTTTAACATTCATTAATTTTACAGTATTTCTGTAGATAGTCTTTAAATTTCTTCCAATCTTCTTCCACCATTTCTTCTCCCTGGTCTCGGATTCTGCCAGTCATTTCTGCCAATTCCATATAGTCCATCACCTTCATCTGCCACTCTTCCAGAGTGGGTAAATCTTGTGTCTTCCAATACTTTGCAATAAGTATTCTTGCTGCTGTTGTAGCATACATAAAAAAAGTTCTATCCTTCTTTGGCACCAATTGGCCGACAATGCCTAGAAGAAAGGCCTCTGGTTTCTTCAGGAAAGTATATTTAAATACCTTTTTCATTTCATTATAGATCATTTCCCAGAAAGCCTTAATCCTTGGGCACGTCCACCAAAGGTGAAAGAATGTACCTTCAGTTTCTTTACATTTCCAACATTTATTATCGGGCAAGTGATAGATTTTTACAAGCTTGACTGGGGTCATGTACCACCTATAAATCATTTTCATAATCTCTCTTAGGGCATTACATTTTTTTAATTTCTTTTGGTGCATGTGTTCCTTGCTCAGTTTTACATAAATAGTTTTCCTCGGTTTTTACGAAGTTCTGCTGAGTATTATTGCAGCACACTTATATACTGGTATTTAACGAAACATGTATACCGCTTGACTGTAATAAAAAAAAACCACACCAAGTGGTTTGCATAGTGTATCACGTTATCAGTACGTTGCTGACTTTTTCTAATACAGTGGTACCTCGGGTTACATACGTTTCAGGTTACAGACGCTTCAGGTTACAGACTTCGCTAACCCAGAAATAGTACCTCGGGTTAAGAACTTTGCTTCAGGGTGAGAACAGAAATCGTGCTCCGGCGGCAGCAGGAGGCCCCATTAACTTAAATGGTGCTTCAGGTTAAGAACAGTTTCAGGTTAAGAACAGACCTCCGAAACGAATTAAGTTCTTAACCCGAGGTACCACTGTACTTTAACTATTTATTTGTGCTTTTATCTACTGTTTTTATCTTGTGAACTGCCCTGAGATCTTTGGATGAAGGGCAGTAAATAAATCTAATAAAAATTAAAATAAAATTTTGGTTTTTTTGCATTCAGCATGCTTTGTGTGAACCATTTAGATTCGCTGCCGTATTAATCAGCGTGTAAATTATACAGTGGTACCTCTGGACGCAAATGGGATCCGTTCCAGAGCCCTGTTCGCATCCTGAAGCGAACGTAAGATGCGACTGCGAGGTCACATTTCGCTGCTTCCGCGCATGTGCGTGACGTCATTTTGAGCGCATGTGCGAGCGGCGAAACCTGGAAGTAATGAGCTCCGTTACTTCCGGGTCACCACAGAGCGCAACCCGAAAATGCTTATCTTGATACATATTCATCTTCTAGCCCTAGATCTAGAAATGTGCTGAATGTTCAGCTGCTGAGCATCCTTATGTTGGGACGTGAACAGCATTGTTTATCTGTTCTTGTTCCCTCTGCAGGTATGAATCTCATCTCCGCCTGCGATATCCGCTACTGTACTCAAGATGCCTGGTTCCAGGTTAAGGTGTGTTGTGAGAGCTCCTATCACCTTTCTTCCCAGGGGATCCTACCTGGCCTGGTAGTCTTGCTCCAAGCCCCTTAGGAACAGAGGAAGGTTCCTTTCAACAAGTCATACCCTTGGTCTGTCTAGCTCATTATTAACTACAGTGACTGGCAGTGGCAGAAGCTTTCCAGGACTCCAGACAAAGGACATTCAGGAAAATTCAGGAGAAACATAAGAAAATGTTCAGTGCATAGTTACATACCCTCCAACATTTCTCTGATGAAAAGAGGGACATCCTATTGCGTGGCAATCCGTTCCCCACTTGGAAAATAAAGACACAGGGCACAGTATTTAAGGTTAATGGGCGGAAAAGGCCACAACTTTATTGATTGCAGGAATTGAGCGGTATTGGCTTAGGCATTGGTCCTATCAACTAACCGGCTACAGCCTGATTTCATGAAGCCCGGCAAGGGTTAACCACCAGTGGGGGGAGTCCTGCTGATGCACATCAACTAGGAACTCCCCCGGGGTCACCACTCGGGGGCGTGCCTTAGGCCCACACCTCTGTAGGCTTTGGACAGGGCATTGCCCCCCGGAATCCTTTACCGGACTACCCTTCGCTTTGGGGGAAGATGATGGCGCTTCCTCCCCCACCTCATTCCTCCCCGCCCTCCGGAGCAGCTGGAACGAAGCAGAGAGGGAGGTCGTCAGTCGTGCCGGCCCTAAATAGCCCAGGCCACACCTCCCTGGCCAGCCGATTGGCTGGACAGGGACATGACGTGCCCGAGGATTCCCTCGTTCTCGCGGGGGCTGTGAGTCAGCCCCCACGTGCGTGGGGAGGGGGTGAGCCCGCAACCCCACCGCCTCTCCAGCTTGGAAGTGGCGTTCCATAACAACAACAGCACTAATAATAATTTTATTATTTATACCCCATCCCCCTGACATGGTTGCCCCAGCCACTCTGGGTGGCTTCCAACATATCTAGAAGCCTAATAAAAACATTTAAAAACCTGAACAAGGGCTGCATTTTGATGGGTCAAGGGTCCTATAACTCCATGCCCTCCAACATTTCTCCAATGAAAATAGGGATGTCCTCCAGAAAAGTGGGACACTTTGGGATCAAATCAGAAACCAGGACGGCTTCTGTAAATCCGGGACTGTCCCTGGAAAATAGGGGAACTTGGAGGGTCTGAACGGTTGCCTTCAGTTGTCTTCTGAAGGTTTGCATAGTTTCTTGTCTTGGGGGGGTCACATAACTCCAGATCCTTTGCAACATTTCTCCAATAAAACCAGGGACATCTTGCCATACCCTCCCAACATTTCTTGGGTGAAAACAGGGACGTCTTAAGGAAAAGCAGGGGACGCGGGTGGCGCTGTGGGTTAAACCACAGAGCCTAGGACTTGCCGATAAGAAGGTCGGCGGTTCGAATCCCCGCGACGGGGTGAGCTCCCGTTGCTCGGTCCCTGCTCCTGCCAACCTAGCAGTTCAAAGCACACCAGTGCAAGTAGATAAATAGGTACCACTCCGGCGGGAAGGTAAACGGCGTTTCTGTGCGCTGCTCTGGTTCGCCAGAAGTGGCTTAGTCATGCTGGCCACATGACCCGGAAGCTGTACGCCGACTCCCTCGGCCAATAAAGCAAGATTTGCACCACAACCCCAGAGTCGGCCACGACTGGGCCTAATGGTCAGGGGTCCCTTTACCTTTTTTAAAGGAAAAGCAGGGCATTCCAGGAGCAAATCAGAAACCGGGATGGCTTTTGTAAATTCAGGACTGTCTTCGGAATCCAAGAACACTTGGAGAGTATGTAGGTTTTTTGTTTTGTTTTGTTTTGTTTGTTTTGCAACTTAAATATATGTTTATTAAATATTTCTTAGTGTACAGTTGGAGAGTCTGTAATTAAACTATGGAACTCGCTCCTGCAGAAAGCAATTATGGCTGCCGTATTGGATGGCTTTTAAAAGAAGACGGCTAGCAGCCATGCTGTGTCTCTGTGGCCGGAGGCAGGAATGCTTCTGAATACCAGTTGCTGGAAACCGCAGGCGGAGAGAGGTCTCCGCTGCTTGTGTCCTGCTTGCAGGTTACATAATAATAATAATAATTTATTATTTATACCCCGCCCATCTGACTGGGTCTCCCCAGCCATTCTGGGCGGCTTCCAACCAAATATCAAAAACAATACAGCGTCAGACATTAAAAACTTCCCTAAACAGGTGTCTTTTAAAAGTAAAATAGTTGTTTATTGCCTTGACATCACCTGGGACAGTGTTCCACAGGGCAGGCGCCACCACCGAGAAGGCCCTCTGCCTGGTTCCCTATAACCTCACTTCTCGCAAGAAGGGAACCGCCAGAAGGCCCTCGGAGCTGGACCTCAGTGTCTGGGCTGAACGATGGGGGTGGAGACGCTCCTTCAGGTATACAGGACATCTGGTTGGCCACTGTGAGAAGGGGAAGCTGGTTCCATGGGCCAAAGGCCTGATCATTTTCATAGAATCCTAGAATCCTAGAGTTGGAAGAGACCACAAGGGCCATCGAGTCCAACCCCCTGCCAAGCAGGAAACACCATCAGAGCACTCCTGACATACGGTTGTCAAGCCTCTGCTTAAAGACCTCCAAAGTAGGAGACTCCACCACACTCCTTGGCAGCAAATTCCACTGTTGAACAGCTCTTACTGTCAGGAAGTTCTTCCTAATGTTTAGGTGGAATCTTCTTTCTTGTAGTTTGGATCCATTGCTCCGTGTCCGCTTCTCTGGAGCAGCAGAAAACAACCTTTCTCCCTCCTCTATGTGACATCCTTTTATATATTTGAACATGGCTATCATATCACCCCTTAACCTCCTCTTCTCCAGGCTAAACATGCCCAGCTCCCTTAGCCGTTGCTCATAAGGCATCGTTTCCAGGCCTTTGACCATTTTGGTTGCCCTCCTCTGGACACGTTCCAGTTTGTCAGTGTCCTTCTTGAATTGTGGTGCCCAGAACTGGACACAGTACTCCAGGTGAGGTCTGACCAGAGCAGAATACAGTGGCACTATTACTTCCCTTGATCTAGATGCTATACTCCTATTGATGAGGCCCAGAATTGCATTTTACGTTCTTAACATGCTCTGGCAGGAAGGTGTCAAAGGATGGAACCTTCTGCGCTACCCCCCGAGCTACAGCCCTTCCCTTTATCTCAGTCCAAAGTGCTTTGACCTTTTCCTTCTGTGTCACGGGATGCCTGAACCCATCTCTCCTCCTTCCTCCAGGAAGTGGACGTCGGTTTGGCAGCCGACGTCGGCGTTCTGCAACGGCTACCTCATATCGTCGGAAATCGGAGGTCAGTGTTTGTTTCTCTTTCAACTTCCCTTCCTTCCCTCCCTCCCTCTTGTGGCTTGTAAGGGAGGTATTAGCATTGGTGACGTTGGTTTGGGGCACAGCGAGCCCTTTATATCGGGTGTTAGAGAGATTAATGAATAAAATTAGAAAAGATGAGACTATAAAAGGGATTGTGATGGGGGGGGGGAGTATAAAGTAAGAGCCTTCGCAGACGATTTGATCATCGCTACTGAAAATCCATTAGAATTTATCCCAAGAGCAATAGCATGTATAAATGAATTTGGACACCTAGCTGGCTTTAAGATAAAGTATTTAAAAATGAATCTATTAGTTAAAAATATGGGGAACCAAGAAAAAAGTGAGCTACAAAGAATCTCAGGGTTGGAGATTAAAATAAAAAAAGATGAAATATCTCGGCATATGGATGACAACAAAAAATATAGACCTATTCGGTCCCTTCTCCCGCTTTGCTGTGAAGCCAGCAGAGCAATTCGACTTAACTGTCAGGGTTCTCTTTACCTTTACTATACCACCCTACAACAGAAAGACAAAATGGGAATGCAAAATACATAATAAAACCCTTGGTGTCCCATCCAACTGGAGAACGGGTAGTTCAGCCGACAGTTTGGCTTTGCCCTGCAGGGAGAAATGCCCCACTTCCTTCTCCATGAAGGAGAAATTTTCCTGACCTGCTGATTCTTTCCTCCTGCTCCCAGCCTGGTCAACGAGTTGGCTTTCACTGCCAGGAAGATGATGGCGCCTGAAGCCGAGAGCAGCGGCTTGGTCAGGTATGTGGCACATCCCCCCAGATAGTCCGCCTATTCATAATTGTGTAGGGCTGATAACAGCACTTCCTCCTCGGCCCACAACCTGCTTTTGACGGAGGCAGGTTCCTCTTTTCGTTTTGTGGCCTCTGCTCAGCAAAGTCACGAGTCTGGAAATTATTAGGGGAAAGGTTTGGGGGTGGGGATGTAAATGTGAGTGGCTAATGGCCCTAACGCCATGCAAAATCTCCTGCCCACATCTCAAAAAAGAAAAAAGATACTTCTAGAGCCAGGAAAGATCCGGAACAAAGAACCACTTGAGCGGGGTGAAACAGGAGGAAAAACTGAAGCGGGGTGGGTTGTTGTTGTTTAGTCGTGTCTGACTCTTCATGACCCCATGGACCAGAGCACGCCAGGCACTCCTGTCTTCCACTGCCTCCCGCAGTTTGGTCAGACTCATGTTTGTAGCTTTGAGAACACTGTCCCACCATCTCCTCCTCTGTCATCCCCTTCTCCTTGTGCCCTCCATCTTTCCCAACATCAGGGTCTTTTCCAGGGAGTCTTCTCTTCTCAAGAGGTGGCCAAAGTATTGGAGTCTCAGCTTCAGGATCTGTCCTTCCAGTGAGCACTCAGGGCTGATTTCCCTAAGAATGGATAGGTTTGATCTTCTTGCAGTCCATGGGACTCTCAAGAGTCTCCTCCAGCACCATAATTCAAAAGCATCAATTCTTCGGCGATCAGCCTTCTTTATGGTCCAGCTCTCACTTCCATACATCACTACCAGGAAAACAATGGCTTTAACTATACGGACCTTTGTTGGCAAGGTGATGGGTTGGCAAGCGGGGTAGGTAGGGACCGTGTTTTCTTGTAGGCCGTTTTCTGCATGTCTGGGGCAACGGCTGCGACTCTTGCCCCTCCAGGTAAGCAGGAGCTCTGGCCACAGTTGAAAATCACATTTATTATGACGTTTATATTCCACCTTTTCCTCCAAGGTGGCACGCTTGGTTCTCCTTCCCCCGCATTTAATCTCCACAACATCCTTGCGAGGTAGGTTTGGCTGGGAGGCAGCCACTGGCTCCATGGTCACCCAGTGTGAGCTTCATGAGCTGAGGATTTATCCAGGTGGGGCGCTGAGGGGTTTGGCCTGGGGAGAAAAAGTGTGCTTGGGGGTTTGTTAACTTCAGACAGCTAAGCAAGAGCGCAGCAGAGAGATGCAGGGCGACAAATCAATAGCGTTAATTGCTTTATTCCGCTGTGATTTACACGGCTGCTCTCTTACGTGATTTTAGGGACGGCTCAGGCAAATTCACAGGAGACCCTTTTCAGTAACTGTTATGCCTAAAAGCAGCCTTTCTCAGCCTGTGGGTCCCCAGATGTTGTTGAACTACAACTCCCATCACCTCTAGCTAGCAAGGCCAGAGCTCAGGGATGATGGGAGTTGTAGTCCAACAACATCTGGGGACCCAGAGGTTGAGAAGCGCTGCCTAAAAGGAACCTCAGAGGTTACTGACTACAAATACTTTCCGAGTGTGTTGAATATGTCTTATAAATAACACACCCCCCCGCCGCCGAAAAGAGGTGTCTGTGAATTTCCCCTTTTAGAAGGACAACTTCATGTGTGTTTGTTTTCTGCTAACTCCCCCACCTTTGGCATGGAGAACTAAGTGAGATGATGCCCTCCTCCATCATTGCCCTGGGTTGGACTAGATGATCCCCTGGGTCCCTTCTAATTATTCTAATGTCAGGACCCCCCCCCCCCCTTGGCTTAATCACACCATCCTGCTTCCAGGATGAGCCAGTGTGTATGGTGGTTAAGAGCGGTGGACTCGTAATCTGGTGAACCGGGTTCGCGTCTCCGCTCCTCCACATGCAGCTGCTGGGTGACCTTGGGCCAGTCACACTTCTCTGAAGTCTCTCAGCCCCACTCACCTCACAGAGTGTTTGTTGTGGAGGAGGAAGGGAAAGGAGAATGTTAGCCGCTTTGAGACTCCTTAAAGGGAGTGAAAGGCGAGATATCAAATCCTTCTTCTTCTTCTTCCCTCCCCTGCTCAGCCGTGTCTTCCAAGACAAGGAGACCATGATGCAGAGTGCTTTCGACTTGGCCAGTGAGATTGCCAGCAAGAGTCCGGTTGCTGTGCAGGGCACCAAAGTCAACCTGGTCTACTCCAGGGACCACCCTGTGTCTGAAGGCCTGAAGTATATGGTGAGTGTCGTGGGGCACAGGGGCTTTCCAGAATAGGGGGTCTTGGGCTGGCCGCCCGGACCCTCCAAGAAACAGAGCAGAGATTTCAAAGGCCTTTGGCTGCAGCCACTGCCAAGCCAGAGGCTAAGAGTGGCCCTCCAGTCCTTCCTACCTGGCCCTCAGGACTCTTCCCCAGGCTGCACCCTTCACCAGCCTTTCTTCACACCTTCCTGGCCTGTTTTTGCCTGGCTGGAATATGTCCTCCAAGTCTGACAGCACCGTATTTTTCGCTCCATAAGACGCACTTTTTCCCTCCTAAAAAGTAAGGGGAAATGTGTGTGCGTCTTATGGAGCGAATGCAGGGGGGAGGCAGGCAGGAAAAGTCCCCAGGAGCCGCACACAAGCTCCGCGCGGCTCTTGCGGGCATTTCCCCAGGAGGGAGAAGGGACTGATGCGGCCAGTCAGTCCCTTCTCCCTCCTCGTAGAAAAGCCCGAAGGAGCCGTGCGCTCCTTAAAGTGTGCGCGGCTCCTGTGGGCTATTGCGGGAGGTGGGGGAATTGCCATAGCTGCGTGCAGCCCCTCCATCCCCCCCCCCTTGGCAGAAGCCAAGACAGCAAGCGGGATGGATCCCGCTCGCTGTCTTGGCTTCTTTGCTCTTTGGGGCTGGGGGGGGGGATATTTTTTTTCTTTATTTCCCCCTCTAAAAACAAGGTGCACCTTATGGTCCGGTGCGCCTTATGGAGCGAAAAATACGGTACCTATTGGGTGGATGAAGCCTGGCTGGAGGACCGAGAGGGTTGTGCGCAGAAACTAGCCGACTATTAACAAAGCAAAATTTGCATGGGTTGCTCCTCCCACTTCTGCCTCTGGCCCCGCCCATCACCTGCATGCAGCCCCCAGAAGGTAATGCAGCCCACAAGTTTAAATACATTCCCCATCCCTGAGATAGACAGCACTTTGCAGGAAGGCCTAAACTGGCTCCGTGCAACTCATAAGTGCATTTTGCCCTTTGTTCCCGTTTTGCAACAGGAACAAGGTGCAGCCGCCCTTGGTCTCTAGGATTTGGCACCAGCAGAAGCAAGCGTAGTGCAATAAAGCAATAAAGCGATTTGCACAACATGGTTGCCGGGCGACAGAAATCCAGGCTCTGACTTTTGCACTCAGACAGCTGTTCCTGCTGTGCCACGGAAAACCCCGAGGTGCCTAGCTGACTTTCAGAGATGTGTCCGGCCAAGTTCTGCTCAGATGAAGCCCAGTGAAGTGAACGGGCCTGAGTTAATCTTGAATGCCAAAGGGGGGTTGCTCTGAGCCACACCAACTTTTCTAGTTAAAAGGGTTTCGGCAGGGACTGGGAAAAGTGAAGGCCCCTGCGTGGGGTGAGCAGGCAGGGAGTCCCCCAAGTGCTGCCCCACTGAAAAACAGATTTCCAACAAATGTGGAACAAGGGTTATGTGTCACCTGTAACAGTTCTTGAGCAGAATCCATATACAGTGGTACCTCGGGCTAAGTACTTAATTCGTTCCGGAGGTCCGTACTTAACCTGAAACTGTTCTTAACCTGAAGCACCACTTTAGCTAATGGGGCCTCCTGCTGCTGCTGCACCGCCAGAGCACGATTTCTGTTCTCATCCTGAAGCAAAGTTCTTAACCCGAGGTAATATTTCTGGGTTAGCGGAGTCTGTAACCTGAAGCGTATGTAACCTGAGGTACCACTGTACAGTCAGATCTCTGCTCCCAAATGCCTCCGTTTTGGAACGTTTCGGCTCCACTGAAAACCCAGAAGTAAACGCTCCAGTTTTCGAACATTTTCCGGAGCCGAATGTCCAACGCGGCTTCCGCTTGAGTGCAGGAAGGTCCTGCAACCAATCAGAAGCCGCGCCTCGGTTGTCGAACATTTCGGAAGCCAAATAGGCTTCCGGAACGGATTACGTTCGACAACCGAGGTTTGACCGTAACGTATGAATCTGAGATGTTTAGGTCTGAAGGAGGGGCAAGTATCACTTAGCAGAAGGTAGAATAGCTGGATGTTAAAAAGGTAAAGGGACCCCTGACCATTAGGTCCAGTCGTGGCCGACTCTGGGGTTGCGGCGCTCATCTCGCTTTACTGGCTGAGGGAGCCGGCGTACAGCTTCCAGGTCATGCGGCCAGCATGACTAAGCCGCTTCTGGCGAACCAGAGCAGCACACGGAAACGCCGTTTACCTTCCCGCTGGAGTGGTACCTATTTATCTACTTGCACTTTGACGTGCTTTCGAACTGCTAGGTTGGCAGGAGCAGGGACCGAGCAACGGGAGCTCACCCTGTTGCGGGGATTCAAACCGCCGACCTTCTGATCAGCAAGCCCTAGGCTCTGTGGTTTAACCCACAGCGCCACCTGCGTCCCATAGCTGGATGTTAGCCGAGAGAAAATATTTCGAATAATTTTTTGTATATAACTGAAAAATGAAAATCAGAAGTCCCTTTGATCTCTCTCTCTCTCTCTCTCTCTCTCTCTCTCTCTCTCTCTCTCTCCTTCCTTCCTTCCTTCCCTTCCTCCCTTCCTCCCTTCCTCCCTTCGTCTCTCTCTCTCTTCTTTTCCTCTCTTCCATTTTTCTTCCTTTTTCTTCCCCCACCCCTTTCTTGGTGTCCTCGGCTCTGGGTTTTCATTGGAACTGTACACACCTGAAGGTGACAGGTGGCTGGCAAAGGGCCTTGAGTGAGAGGCTGGGAGGAGAATGGGAAGCTGCCAACTAAGAGCTGGGAGGGTCCACGCCTTTCTGTGTGACATAAGGGTTAAGGTCTACCTTCGAAAGAGGACTCTTCCTTTTTCTTTCTTCCTCTGTTTTTATTTATATTTACCGTATTTTTCGCTCCATAAGATGCACCTGACCATTAGACTCACCTAGTTTTTTGAAGGGGAATGCAAGAAAAAAATATATTTTTAAAGGGAGCCCTGAGCAGAGCCTGTATGCATCCCAGGCTGTGCTCTGTGCTCCCTTTCACAAGCCGCGTGGAGCATGTGTGCAGCGCTTGCAGGCTTCTCCCTCCTGGGGGGAAAAGCCCCCAAGAACTGCACACACGCTCCACGCGGCTAGTGAAAGGGAGTGCTGGTCTTGGGGGCTTTTCCGGGAGGTGGGGGAAAGGCCTGAGGGGCTGCCCTCTGTCCCTTCCCCCACCTCCCACAAAAGCACGCAAGAGCTGCACACTCTTTAAAGGATGCCCGGCTCCTGCGGGCTTTTCTACGAGGAGGGAGAAGGGACTGACGCGGCCAGTCAGACCCTTCTCCCTCTTGGGGAAAAGCCCGCAAGAGCCACGCGGAGCGTGTGTGTGGCACTTGGGGGCTTTTCCCGCCTGCCTCCCCCCTGCATTCGCTCCATAAGACGCACACACATTTCCCCTTACTTTTTAGGAGGGAAAACGTGCGTCTTATGGAGTGAAAAATACGGTAGTTTATCTTAAGAGGTGCTCACATGCATAAAGAACAAACAGCTAAGGCTGTTGCTCAGCTGTCTTCTGAGCCCGCTTTGTTTCTGCCCTGCAGGCTACCTGGAACATGAGCATGCTTCAGACAGAGGACATCTTGAAGTCCGCCCAAGGCATCATGGAGAAGAAGACAACCAGGCAGATAACCTACTCCAAGCTGTAGCTGCTCTGCGCTTGCAGCAGAAGGCAGCAAGCCCTCCAAGGAGAGCAGTAAGGGTGGTGGGCTGCCGCTTTGGCCGTGGGCAAGACTGGACTCCAGGACCCCCTGCGAGAGGAAGGGGGGCAGCAAGTGCCTTCAGATACCGGCTCAGCCATGCAGCTTTCAGGCTGTGGCACGTAACGCCTTAGGAGGGGTAGAGGCCTTCTGAAAATTGCTGCTTTCCCCACCCAAAGGAAGGTTAGTGGTAGAACCGGAAATAAACATTTAAAACGCAATCAGCGCTCTGGGAGAAGAGAAGATTATTTCGGCGGAGAATAAACCCTGCTTCAGTTAACGCCCCAGCGAGGATGTTGGTTCTCGGCTCAGTTTGTTTGTTTATATTGGTGTACCCCTTTAATTCTGTTTGCAAATAAAAAGGTAAAAAAAAATCGGTAAACAAATAAGCTGCAAATATATTCATAAAAGTGTATGACAAAGTGAAGGTTGCCCTTCTCTTCCCTCTGCCTGAGTAAATAAGCTCAGAGTCAGGCTGACCTCTTCCTTTCCCTGAGATCCCACCGGTCTGTCATCAGAGTCAGGCTGAAACTTGAATGTGGACTAATACTACACATCAAAATTCGGCTGTGCTGTCTCTCGTGGTTTGAAACACAGTTTGAGCATGCAGGTATTTATTTTGCAACCTCTCAACCTAATCCTGTTTTTGCATCCATGAGAACTAGACGTTCGGCGACATGCTCAGTCAGACGCTGAGTCGTGCACACCCTGTGCCAAATTTTGCACACCTATAGCCCTTGTGTACAGTTCCCCTGTGGGAATGCAGCCCTTGACAGAACGCATAGCATTCCCCAGACTGCCTTACCCTGGTCCAGAATCAAAGGCGGCACCCAAACCTGTCCCAAAGTCTTCCCTGCCCTCTTTGGTAGCTGTGAACGGGGAAGATGGAATTCTGAGAGAACGGGAAGCAGCGTTGCATGCTGGTCTTCAGGAAGCAGTTGTTGTTGTTGTTTAGTCGTTTAGTCATGTCCAACTCTTCGTGACCCCCTGGACCAGAGCACGCCAGGCACTCCTGTCTTCCACTGCCTCCCGTAGTTTGGTCAAACTCGTGCTGGTAGCTTCGAGAACACTGTCCCACCATCTCGTCCTCTGCCGTCCCCTTCTCCTTGTGCCCTCCATCTTTCCCAACATCAGGGTCTTTTCCAGGGAGTCTTCTCTTCTCAGGAGGTGGCCAAAGTACTGGAGCCTCAGCTTCAGGATCTGTCCTTCCTCTGAGCACTCAGGGCTGATTTCCTTCAGAATGGACACGTTTGATCTTCTTGCAGTCCAAGGGACTCTCAATTCATTTCAAATTTGGGATTTGGGACCTTTTGCATGCCAGAGAAATTCAGCAACTGGCAAGGAACCTTTGACTCTCCCAAGTGTTGCTGGATGCAATCTCCCATCACCCTTGGCTATTGGGGGCTGGGGTTGAAGGGAATTGGAGTCCAATAATTCCCGGAGAGATACTGGCTCTTTTCCCCTCACTCCTTGTGTGAGAGGCGGAAAGGTTCAAGGACAATCAAAGAAACATTTAAACATTTCAGGGTAGTATACAGCAACCCCCGTTTTGCGTGCGATGCCCCCTTTTCCGGTCTCTTCTGGGTTGTGTGCCAATTAGACGTGTGTCAATGGGTTGTTGCCCGTGGGATCAGAATTAATTTTTCTGTTTGTGGAATGTGGATCGGTATCTTCAAAATGAGAACAAGAGCTATTCTCCACGACATATTGCTGTGAACAAGAATTTTCAACTGACAAATATGGAAGTTGGTTTTCAACTGACAAAATGTGGAATATCAGAAAAAGAGATAGGCTTCTTTGGGCCAATAAGGAGATGGGAGTTTGCTTGTCTCAAATTAGACCTAATATAGATGAGATTACCCAGCAGAAAGCAAGCCCACACCTCTCACTGAGTTTGTATGCATGCTAGGTACATAGATAAGAGGCTCGTTTATCATTATATTTTGGGAATGATTCCTGTTCTTATGTAGCTGCGTTATTTTATACTTTCTGGGTGTCCCGTGATCATATTATAAAGCAGTTGTGTTCTGTGTTACAAATCAAGCACAGCAAAGAGCTGTTTCTTGTTTTCCAATGTATTTCTTGCCAATAAAAAAATCCACTGTGGTGCGAGCCAATTCTTATTCTGAAAGTATGGCCCAGAAAGAAAAGTCTTGTAAGCCACTGCCTTAACCAACAAGAACCCTCGCTGGTTCTTGTACAAGGTTCAGCCATGGGAATTTCGAACTTGAAGGCTGGATCTCAAAGCATCTGTAACTTTGAAAAGCTACTGCTGTTCAGAGTGGACTATAGTGGGCTAGGCCAAACCAATGACCTGATTCTACAGCAGCTTCATGGCATTTTCGGGGTTCTGAACCAACTCTCCAGGAAACGGGTCTTTGAATAGAACCGAGACCTAAAATAATAGAGAGGGCCATCTCAAAATTCATTGTTCGTCGGCCAGTCCTGCTCCCAGAACCGGGGCGGTTGGTACAGCAAACTAAATATGACATAATAGGCATCACTTAAACCTGGTGGGATAAGTACCACGATTGGAATGTAATAATGGGGGTATACAATCTATTTCAGAGAAACAGACCAGACAAGAAAGGAGGAGGAGTGGCGTTATATGTCAGGGATGTGTATACCTGTGAAGAGATCCAAGATTTAGAACCTCAAAGCCAAAGTGAGAGCATTTGGGTCAAAATTAAGGGAGAGAAGAATAACAGAGACCTCATTGTGGCAGTTTACTATAGATCTCCAAGCCAAACAGAGGACATAGATGATGCCTTCCTGGAACAGATGGCCAAGCATGCAAAAGGGAGGGAGATAGTAGTAATGGGGGACTTCAATTACCCGGATATTTGTTGGATGTCAAACTCAGCCAAGAGCATAAGGTCAAACAGATTCCTCACTGGCCTTGCAGACAACTTCATTGTCCAGAAAGTGGGAGAAGCAACAAGAGGAACAGCCATTTTAGATCTGGTCCTAACCAATGTTGATGACCTGGTTAGTGGGGTAGAAGTGGAAGGATCATTAGGCGCGAGTGATCATGCTCTTCTGAAGTTTACTATACAGCGGAAAGGAGCAGCCAAGCATACTAGGACTCAATTTCTTGACTTTAAGAAAGCCGACTTCATAAAACTTAGGGAAGTGCTGGGTGAGATCCCATGGACAGTAATACTAAAAGGAAAGGGAGTTCATGATGGCTGGGAGTTTGTTAAGAGGGAGATAGTAAAAGCACAACTTCAGGCAATACCAATGAGACGGAAACATGGAAGGTGCCTAAAGAAGCCAGGGTGGCTATCTAAAGAACTTTTAACTGAGTTAAGATTAAAAAAGGATGTGTACAAAAAATGGAAAAGGGAGGAAACCACCAAAGAGGAATTCAAACAAATAGCCAGCACATGTAGACACAAAGTCAGAAAAGCTAGAGCACAGAATGAACTCAGGCTTGCTAGAGAGGTTAAAAGCAACAAAAAAGGCTTTTATGGGTATGTCCGTAGCAAAAGGAAGAACAAAGAAACGGGGGTCACTCAGAGGAGAAGATGGTGAAATGCAAACAGGGGACACAGAAAGGGCTGAACTCCTCAATGCCTTCTTTGCCTCAGTCTTCTCCGATAAAGAAAACAATGCCCGACCTGAAGAATTTGGAGCAAATGTTTCAGCAGAGGAAACACAGCCCAGAATAACTAAGGAGATAGTACAAGAATACTTGGCTAATTTAGATGTATTCAAGTCTCCAGGGCCAGATGAACTGCATCCAAGAGTATTAAAAGAACTGGCAGATGTGATCTCAGAACCACTGGCAGTCATCTTTGAGAATTCCTGGAGAACAGGCGAAGTCCCGGCAGACTGGAGGAGGGCAAATGTTGTCCCTATTTTCAAAAAGGGGAAAAGAGAGGACCCAAATAATTACCGCCCAGTCAGTCTGACATCAATAGCAGGGAAGATTCTGGAGCAGATCATTAAGCAAACAGTCTGTGAGCACCTAGAAAGGAATGCTGTGATCACCAATAGTCAGCATGGATTTCTGAAAAATAAGTCATGTCAGACTAACCTGATCTCGTTTTTTGACAGAATTACAAGCCTGGTAGATGAAGGGAACGCAGTGGATGTAGCCTACCTTGATTTCAGCAAGGCATTTGACAAGGTGCCCCATGATATTCTTGTAAAGAAGCTGGTAAAATGCGGTCTTGACTATGCTACCACTCAGTGGATTTGTAACTGGCTGACTGACCGAACCCAAAGGGTGCTCATCAATGGTTCCTCTTCATCCTGGAGAGGAGTGACTAGTGGGGTGCCACAGGGTTCTGTCTTGGGCCCGGTCTTATTCAACATCTTTATCAACGACTTGGATGATGGACTCAAGGGCATCCTGATCAAATTTGCAGATGACACCTGTCAGGGCTGCCACTCAGTCCCAGCTCACATAGGACCACGTTAGCCAGCGTTCAGGTTAAAAGAGTCTTTATTGGATTACAGCTTCCATTTCCAAACTGCAATATGCAGCCCTACTTCTTCTAGGTCAGACCGGCGAAGACCCGTCTGAGTCTCCGCCTCTAGCACACCAGCTTAATACCCTAGCCTTGCTCCACCTCCTGCGCCTTTCCCTCCGTCTCTGGGTCCTTCTGCCCCCGGGGTCTCCTTTTTCCTACTCTCTTCTGACGCGGACCCCCCTGACCCTTCCGCCTCCTTGCGGCGGGCTTTGGGACCTGGTTCACTCTCTGGGCTGCTTACTGCGCCAGCTTCCGCTACATTTGAACTTGGCGCGCGCGCCCAACTCTCAACCTTCCTCTTGATCGTTTCGTCGCTCCCCGAGGTGGGCGTGACTACTCCTGACTCATGCCCTCCCTCCTTCTGAAAGCCTCCGGAACCCGATATCTGGTCCCCTTTCTCCCCGCTGTTCCCGTCTGGGTACGTGGGTCCCGATCTCCAACTGCTGCTCTCTGATTCCTCTCTGGACCCTTCTTCCTGGGGTGTCCCCCTGCTTTCCCCCCTTGCTCTGACTGCTGGCGCTCCCTTCTGGGAATCCTCGGACTCACTGGATAAGCTCGGCGATCTCGGTTCGTCATCCCCACTCATCTTTCCTTCGTATTCCTCCCCCTCGCTCTCTGTCTCCTCCCTTCTCTGCGTCTCTGCTTCTGAACCCCTGACATCCATCCCCCCCTCGAAGCCCCCCCTTCCCCCCTCCCCACTTTCAAGGGTGGTTGCAGGGTGCTCCATCATCACAGGAGTGAATGCCGGATACAGTTCGCTCCTCGTTGCTGGCCGCCAACTGAAGACCTCCGAGTCTTCCTCCTCGCGTTCGTCAACGGTGAGCTGCTCCGCCTCCATTTCAGTGCCGCCGTGCTCGAAACCGAGATCCTCCCCGCACACGTCCATGTCAGTCTCTGCGTCGGTCGCTTGACCTGGCATCTCCAGCCACCTCCGGCGCCACTGCTCCTCTGGCCGATCGTCCCACCAATACGAGGTGTCGGACGCCGAACCCTCCGGTGACCCCTCTGGGGAATGTGTGCGCTGTGCGGGCTCCCCGTCCGAGTCGAAGCCATGGAACGTGCTGGAGGAAAGTGTGGGCGTGAACAACCAGTCGTCGAAGAAGCCTGCTGGCATGGGTCTGTGTGGGAAAAGGGCATGAAACTCGTCCTTGAGCAGGGGTTCCTCCAAAGCGTAGTCTGGCACCCAGCTATTAGCACTAGCCCGGGTGCCCTCTCTGGCTAGGAGGTATTCCACTCCGTCTTCCCCCCATCTGGAGTCCAAAATCTCCGTGACTTCGTTGATGGGGTCCTGCTGTGGCAATCTTCCCGCCTCCGACCGCTCCTGAGACGGACTCGGTGCTGTTCCTGGTTCCTGGAACCTGTGAGGTGTCCTGTAGGGAGTGAGCACCGACCTGTGGAACACCGGATGCATCCTGGAACCCTCCGGGAGCACCAGCCTGAAAGCTACTGGGTTGATCTGCGCTTCGACTTGGTATGGACCGAGTTGCTTGTGCCCCAACTTCTTTTTGGCTAACGATCTGGTCGGCACTGCGTGGGCTGCCAACCAGACCCAGTCTCCCACTCGGATCTCTTCGCCAACCCGCCTGTGCTTGTCCGCTTGCACCTTGTATGCGTGCTTCGCTAGCTCCAGCTGCCGTCGGAGTTGATCGTGGACCTCCTGCAACTCAGACGCGAAAGCGTCCGCCGTCTGCGGTTCCCCTTCCCCCACTCTGTCCAGTCCCGGGAAGGTTCTGGGATTCCTCCCATTGTTGGCGAAGAACGGTGTCACCCCTGTGGACACGTGCTTCGTGTTGTTGTAGGCGAACTCAGCGAGCGGCAGGTAATCCACCCACGTCGCAGGCTGTTGATTGGCATAGCATCTCAGGTACTGCTGCATGATGGCATTGACCCTCTCCGCTTGCCCGTTGGTCTGCGGGTGTCTCGCTGATGTCAGGTTGATTTTGACGTTCAGGAAGCCCATCAGCTTCTGCCAGAAATTCGAGATGAACTGGCGACCGCGGTCGGACAGTATAGACCGCGGCAGCCCGTGCACTTTGAACACGTGATCTATGAACAGTTTGGCTGTTTGTTCTGCCGTGGCCACCTTCGCACACGGTATGAAGTGTGCCATCTTGGTGAACAAGTCCACCACCACTAGTACAGCCGTCTTGCCTCTCGAGCTGGGTAGATCCGTGACAAAGTCCAGGGCCACCCTCTCCCACGGTTCAAACGGCGTTTGCAGCGGTTCGAGCAGTCCCGCCGGTGGTTTGTGCACCGGCTTGGCCCTCTGGCAGGTGTCGCACCTCGCGACGTAGTCCGCGACTTCCCCTCTCAGTCTGGGCCACCAAAAGTCCCTTGCGACTAATTCCACCGTTTTTTCCGTGCCAAAGTGCCCGGCCGTGGGTGCGTCGTGCAACTGCTGCAGTACCTTGGCGCGAAGTTCATCTCCAGGCACGTAGATGGCCCCTTTACGTAAGAGCAAGCCGTCCCGTATCTGGAACTCGTCGCTCTTCGCCGTGCCCTTGTGCACCTCGGCCATCTTCGCCTGCGCGAATGAGTCGTCCTGCAACGCCCGCCGCACCGCATCCAGGTCTACTGTGGCTGAAGCGCACGCCCACGCTGTTGGCGCGAAGATGTGCATGGCTGCCGCTGGCGTCGCCTCTTCGAGGTATTGCGGTTTTCGGGACAGTGCATCCGCCATGATGTTGGTGTCGCCTGGGACGTACTCTATTCGGAAATCGAAGTCAGCAAAGAACTCCGCCCAACGTATCTGCCTCTGGTTCAGGAACTTCGCCGTGCGCCAGTGCTCCAGATTCTTGTGGTCCGTGCAGACCTGCACCGTGTGCTTGGCGCCGATCAGGAAGTGCCTCCATGCTTTGAATGCTGCATGAATGGCAAGCAACTCCCTGTCCCAGATGGTGTAGTTCTGCTCCGACTTGCTGAGCTTTCTGGAGTAGAACGCTCCCGGTCTCCAGACCCCCTGTGGGTCCCTCTGCAGCAGGACAGCTCCCACTGCTCTATCGGACGCGTCTGTCTCTACCCGCATCGGTCTGCTGGGGTCGATATGCAGCAGTTGCTCTTCCGACGCGAAGAGACGCTTGAGTGCCTGAAAGGACTGCTCTGCCTGCTCCGTCCAGATGAATTTCTTTTTCTTGGAGCTTAGCGTGTCCGTAATAGCCGCCGTCTGCATCGCGAACCCTTTGATAAACTTGCGATAGAAGTTGGCGAAGCCGACAAACCGCTGGACCTCCTTCCGGTTGCGCGGGCTCTTCCAATCCAACACCGCTCGCACCTTGGCGCTGTCCATGGCTAGCCCCTTGTCCGACAACTTGTAACCCAAGAAATCCACCTCCGTCGTGTCGAACTGGCACTTCTCCAGTTTGGCGTACAGTCTATGCTGCTGCAACCTCTCCAGCACCTCCCGAACGTCTTGGTCATGCGCTTGCTGCGACTCGGAGAATATCAGGATGTCATCCAGAAAGCAGACGCACTTCTTGTAGAGGAGTCCCGCCAACACATGATGCATGAAAGCTTGAAAACAGTGAGAACCGTTTTGCAATCCAAACGGCATCACTCTGTACTCGTAGGTGCCCAGAGGCGTGAACATGGCTGTCTTCCACTCATCGCCCTCCCTCATGCGGATGAGATTGTACGCCCCTCGCAGGTCCAACTTGGTAAACACGCGTCCCTTGCGCACCGTCGCCAGTAGGTCGTCAATCCTGGGCATGGGGAAATCAGAGGGCTTGGTCATCTTGTTCAAGAGGCGAAAATCCACCACCAGCCTCTTTTGGGGCGTGTCCTTCTTCACAAAGAAAACAGGACTGCCCCCTACTGCCCTGGACTCCCGGATGAAACCGCGCTCCAAATTGTGATCTATGAACTGTTTGAGTTCCTGTAGTTCATCCTCAGACATGGAATACAGCTTCCCCTTTGGTAGCGTCGCCCCTGGTAGGAGGTCAATCTTGCAGTCATATTGCCTGTGCGGTGGTAACTTGTCTGCCTCCTTCTCGCAGAAGACCTCCAGAAAGTCTGCGTATTTGTGGGGGACTGCTTGCAACGTTCCCAACTGCAGTTGTGATTCCTCCTCCTCTCCCTCCTGTCCGGGCAGGATGCAGTGTTCTGCGCAGTAAGAGGAGCCGAAGATCAGCTGTCGCTGGTACCAAGCCAGTGTCGGACTGTGCCTGTCCAGCCAACTCATGCCCAACACAATGGGTGTGTCCGACAGTCGTGTGACGTTAAAACTGATGACTTCCCTGTGGTTGCCAAGGCGCATCACCATTGGCGGCGTTTGCTTCACCACCTGCCCCCCCAGCAACTCTCTGCCATCCACTGTGATGACTTGCAGGGGCAGAGTGGCCGGTAATAGCTGTATAGCGTGCTGCTCCACAAAATCCTGTGCTATAAAGTCTGCGTTGCTTCCAGAATCCACAGAAAGCGGGACTTCGATAGTGACGCCATCGGGCAGCTGGAGAGATGCTGTGAGTTGCACTACTGGTTTGGGTGGGAGGGGGTCTGTGGGTTGCAAGATCGCTGGGGACTGCTTCAGTGATGCGTCTGGCTGGGCCCCAGTGCCTCTGTCTCCAGCCAGACATCGTCGTTTCCCTGCTGGTGTTCGCTGTGTTGCGTGGCCGCTTTCACCGTTGCGGAGGCTGCAGTGTGCTTGGAGCTCCTCTGGGGACACTCTTTCGCCAAGTGTTGAGAGCTGTCGCATATATAACACTTCCTGGTCCCTCTAGGAGGTTTAGTCTTGACTGCCGCCGGTGCAGGGGCTCTGGTAGCTAACTGAGCCCTGGCTCCTCCCACCTCCATAGGTTCCACTCCCCCTCCTGGCGGAGGTGTAGATTGCGCACGCGTAGCGTCCCTGGGAACGAAAGAGAAACTTCTCGCTGCTTCGCGCCCTCCACGTCCTTCGTCTCTGCACCACGGACGTTCTTCCAGCCTCACCCCCACAGTCAGCGCCCTTTGGACCACCTCCTGCGTGCTCCGGGGCCTCTCCCCCCTCGCAATTTCGTCTTTAACAGCACTGCTTAAACCCTCCCAGAATAGGTCTCTGACTGGGGGCGAATCCCGGTCCCATTCCAAGGCACTGGCCAGCGCAAAAAAGCGGGCGTGATACTGGCGTACGCTCGCCCTCCCTTGTTTCAGTCCATGAATCTCCCGTCGGGCAAGATCCACGTCAATGGTAGATAAAAAGCACGCATCCATCGCTTTGATAAAGGCATCTGCATTCTGAAGCGCCGGATCTTTATCCCTCCACAAATTGCGTAGCCACGCTTTAGCATCCCCATGCAAATGGGATAGTATAAACCCCACTTTCTCTTCCTCATCCCTAAAGTCTTTCGCCAGCAGTTGCAGTGCGCACATTACGTCTGCTCGAAAATTGGGGTACTGTTGTAAATTCCCATCGAAGTGAGCCACAAGCCCTCCTGCTCTCCGTGCCAACCCAACCCCCTCCGGTCTGGGTCCTGGCTGCCCATGCTTAACCAATGCTTCAAACCTGGCGTGGAGATCTCTGTAGGCGGCTGCCGCATCCTCCTCCCTTTTCTTGGATGCCTGTACCTCCGCGTTCAATTGGGTCACTGCCTGTTGCAGCGCTGAAATTTTCTCTGCTTCCGTCATCTCTGCCAACCGTTGTGAGCTCGCTCCCAAACACCAATTTCCTCCTCTCGCTGCTTCTGCCTCCGCTGCGAGGTATCAGGTGTCCGAAGCTTAAATGAGACGGGTCTTACTGTCAGGGCTGCCACTCAGTCCCAGCTCACATAGGACCACGTTAGCCAGCGTTCAGGTTAAAAGAGTCTTTATTGGATTACAGCTTCCATTTCCAAACTGCAATATGCAGCCCTACTTCTTCTAGGTCAGACCGGCGAAGACCCGTCTGAGTCTCCGCCTCTAGCACACCAGCTTAATACCCTAGCCTTGCTCCACCTCCTGCGCCTTTCCCTCCGTCTCTGGGTCCTTCTGCCCCCCGGGGTCTCCTTTTTCCTACTCTCTTCTGACGCGGACCCCCCTGACCCTTCCGCCTCCTTGCGGCGGGCTTTGGGACCTGGTTCACTCTCTGGGCTGCTTACTGCGCCAGCTTCCGCTACATTTGAACTTGGCGCGCGCGCCCAACTCTCAACCTTCCTCTTGATCGTTTCGTCGCTCCCCGAGGTGGGCGTGACTACTCCTGACTCATGCCCTCCCTCCTTCTGAAAGCCTCCGGAACCCGATATCTGGTCCCCTTTCTCCCCGCTGTTCCCGTCTGGGTACGTGGGTCCCGATCTCCAACTGCTGCTCTCTGATTCCTCTCTGGACCCTTCTTCCTGGGGTGTCCCCCTGCTTTCCCCCCTTGCTCTGACTGCTGGCGCTCCCTTCTGGGAATCCTCGGACTCACTGGATAAGCTCGGCGATCTCGGTTCGTCATCCCCACTCATCTTTCCTTCGTATTCCTCCCCCTCGCTCTCTGTCTCCTCCCTTCTCTGCGTCTCTGCTTCTGAACCCCTGACAACACCAAACTGGGAGGGGTGGCTAACACCCCAGAGGACAGGATCACACTTCAAAACGACCTTGACAGATTAGAGAACTGGGCCAAAACAAACAAGATGAACTTTAACAGGGAGAAATGTAAAGTATTGCACTTGGGCAAAAAAAATGAGAGGCACAAATACAAGATGGGTGACACCTGGCTTGAGAGCAGTACATGTGAAAAGGATCTAGGAGTCTTGGTTGACCACAAACTTGACATGAGCCAACAGTGTGACGCAGCAGCTAAAAAAGCCAATGCAATTCTGGGCTGCATCAATAGGAGTATAGCATCTAGATCAAGGGAAGTAATAGTGCCACTGTATTCTGCTCTAGTCAGACCTCACCTGGAGTACTGTGTCCAGTTCTGGGCACCACAATTCAAGAAGGACACTGACAAACTGGAACGTGTCCAGAGCAGGGCAACCAAAATGGTCAAAGGCCTGGAAACGATGCCTTATGAGGAACGGCTAAGGGAGCTGGGCATGTTTAGCCTGGAGAAGAGGAGGTTAAGGGGTGATATGATAGCCATGTTCAAATATATAAAAGGATGTCATATAGAGGAGGGAGAAAGGTTGTTTTCTGCTGCTCCAGAGAAGCGGACACGGAGCAATGGATCCAAACTACAAGAAAGAAGATTCCACCTAAACATTAGGAAGAACTTCCTGACAGTAAGAGCTGTTCAACAGTGGAATTTGCTGCCCAGGAGTGTGGTGGAGTCTCCTGCTTTGGAGGTCTTTAAGCAGAGGCTTGACAACCATATGTCAGGAGTGCTCTGATGGTGTTTCCTGCTTGGCAGGGGGTTGGACTCGATGGCCCTTGTGGTCTATTCCAACTCTATGATTCTATGATCCCCACAATCTTGCAATCTCTGTACCCATCAGTGACAGGCTAGCGCCTGAACCTTCAAAAATAACCCTCGATCATGGATTTTAGAGGTTCTGTTCCGCTGGCGCTGCACCACTTGGCCTCTGGCAGATTGAAATCGGCGTTTGTGGGTGGCTGATAACTGAGGCTTAGCAAACAAGCAATAAAGGCTAAAGGTTAGTTCAAGGGGAAGGTCTATATAGCTCAACGGAAGAGCATATAGAATAGATCCCAAGTTCAGACCCTGGCTAAATATCTGGGCAAAAACTGGGGGGAAACCCCTGGAGAGTTGCAGCCAGTCAGTGTAGGGAAAACACTGAAAATTTTTCTCTCCCTCTCATCAGCTTGTGGACATTGTCAACGGATATTAGAAGATTTGGGACAGATAAATAATGATAATATTTTATACGCGGGAAGGTAAACGGCGTTTCCGTGCGCTGCTCTGGTTCACCAGATGCGGCTTAGTCATGCTGGCCACATGACCCGGAAGCTGTACGCCGGCTCCCTCGGCCAATAAAGCGAGATGAGCGCCACAACCCCAGAGTCGTCCGCGACTGGACCTAATGGTCAGGGGTCCCTTCCCACTGGAGCGGTACCTATTTATCTACTTGCATTTTGACGTGCTTTCGAACTGCTAGGTTGGCAGGAGCAGGGACCGAGCAATGGGAGCTCACCCCATCATGGGGATTCCAACCGCCAAACTTCTGATTAGCAAGCCCTAGGCTCTGTGGTTTAACCCACAGCGCCACCCGCATCCCTCTTGCTATAGGAGTGCCATGCAAATGCCAACCCACTCGGCATCTGTATGAGGAAACCACCTCCCTGCCCTTTGCCTCGGGCGGCAAAAAGTCTTCGGTCGGCCTTGGCTTACCGTATTTTTCACCCCATAGAATGCACTTCCCCCCAAAATGTGTGCGTCCTATGGGGCGAATGCAGGCTTTCGCTGAAGCCTGGAGAGCGAGAGGGGTCGGTGCACACCAACCGCTCTCGCTCTCCAGGCTTCAGGAAGCTATCTGCAAGCCATGGGAGCCCGGCGCGACTTCCTGCCAGGTTTCCTAGGCTTGCGGATAGCAGTCTGTTCTGGGGGCTGGGGTCGGGGGAAGCTCAGGCTTCCCCAGCCCCGCACCTGGGGGGGGGGAAATAATTTTTTTTCTTTATTTCCCCCCTCCAAAAAAAACTAGGTGCGCCCTATGGGCCGGTGCGCCCTATAGGGCGAAAAATACGGTACATCTGTTTGAGTGGGCTGGCAACCCGGGCACCGCCTCTTGGGTGCCCGGGTGCCCATCCCGTTGTTCCGTCTTCCAGCTGGCTGCCACAGTCCAGAGTCCAACCGGTGGGGCGTTGCCTCCATTTATGAGGCTCATCTGTGCCCCCTTCCCCAGTCTCTGGACCCAGCCCATCCTTCGCCTCTCCCAGTTGCTTTCTGCCAAGACCTGCCACTTCACCCAGTCTCACCCACCCTCCCTTTCCACAGGCAAGGCTCCGGGAATGTTTGCTGTCAATTCATTCTCACTGCCCAGCCCAGCCACAGCAAACAGCGCACCCACCGGTTAATGACCAATATTGGTTTCCCAGGAACAACAGTCTTGGGGGTTTATTGTAGCTGCTTCCTCCCAGGGTGTTCTTGCCAGCTCCCGACGCGTCCCGCTCCGCAGGGAGGGCGTTTCAAAGATTTGCTAGCCAAGATAAAGAAGGGAGAGAGGGGCAGAGGTCTCGGGTGAGGAGAATGTCAACGGCTGGGCTTGAAGCCAGAGCCCGAGTCAGGAAGGTACGATGCCATCAAATTTCCTCAAAACGCCCTGATGCCACCTTTGTGCCACTTTAAAGAGATGCAGCTCCCCCCCCCCATACACACACCCACACACCCTGGGGGCTATAGTTTGATGATTGGTTAAGAGACTCCCCTCACAGAGCTACAATTCCCGGACTTCCCTGGAAAGAGGGATTGGCTGTTAAGTCACTCTGGGAATTGTAGTTGCGTGAGAGGAATAAGGAATCCCCTAACTACTCTCAGCACCCACAACAAACTACAGCTCCCAGGATTCTTTGGGGGGGAAGCCATATTGGTTTGAAGTGGCACTGTAGAACTTTAAATGTTTTGAGTAACCCCAGCAAACTGGTTCACCGCCAGCACCCAGATGGCAAGCCCCGAAGCATTTTTTGGGGTGGGGTCTGGCTGCCCGTGGATCTGTTCCCCTGCCCACATGCGTTTGAAACTTTCCTTGCCAGGATGATCAGGTTTGACTCTTGCTTTGCATTTGTTTCATTCAGCCTGCTTTCGAGGTATTACTCAGCGGCAAGAGGTAAACTCTGCACATGGACAGAACCCGACCTGCCAACATCTTTAGTCCCCAAACTGGGACGCACATCTTCCTGCCTGTGCTCCTACACAAGTCACAGAGACCTAAAGATGTGATTTTTGGGCAGATGTGTTTGCACTGCCCCCAAAAATGCGTGTTTTAGGGCATTGCATGAGATCACGGCCCAGAAAATGTGCTTTTTTTAAAAGGGTGAGATCTCAGCGTAGAATTGCACAAGATCTCCACACCCCCAAATGACTGCTGTGCTCTCATGCAAGAAAACAGGGTGCCCCATTTTTTCCTGGGCGCTTGGGGGAAATGTAGGATGTGACGAGTTTGGGGGCTAAAATTACCGTATTTTTTGCTCTATAAGACTCACTTTTTCCCTCCTAAAAAGTAAGGGGAAATGTGTGTGCGTCTTATGGAGCGAATGCAGGCTGCGCAGCTATCCCAGAAGCCAGAACAACAAGAGGGATCGCTGCTTTCGCTGCGCAGCGATCCCTCTTGTTGTTCTGGCTTCTGAGATTCAGAATATTTTTTTCTTGTTTTCCTCCTCCAAAAACTAGGTGCATCTTATGGTCTGGTGCGTCTTATAGAGCAAAAAATACGGTACCCAAGCTCTAAAACACCCATGCCTGCCCTGGCACCTTTCTGACGTCCGAAACTGCCCTTGTGGGAATTTTGTGAGGTGCCCTAACTCTCTGAGCGCCTGTGTCCCACTCACACGACCACAAACCTTTAAGGATAACTAGTATTGCATATTCTTCAGAGCTGATTGGCTCTTAGCAAAGAGACACTGGCCAACAGCTCTCTTTCTTCTTGCCCCGAATCCAGTAGATCTCCTCTGCAGCTAGGTGAACCACTTCCCCAGCCCCCTGCAAAATTTATTCCAGGGGAGCTGCTGATATACAGATGTTTCCCGGGTGAAACCGTTTTCCCGGCACGGAGGAAAGCAAAATGGATAGCTTGGCCTGTGAGATTTCTGCCTGCCGGGCTGTTAAATGCACCAAAGCAGCCCAGGCAGATTGACAAATCTCTCTCTGCAGCACTAAACCCTGGTGACCACTTATTTCCTTGCTACAACCACTAGGCAATCCAAAATAGGAGCAAAACCCCCAAATTTTCCATTGTGGAACAGCCAGCGAGGTTCCCCCTCCCCGACTGCGTCCTTGGAGAAAGTCTGGGCTGAGGATAAGACAGGTGAGCTCCTCACCTGTTGAGATGGGTGGGTCCTGGCCAGACCTCCTGGCTGCTCCACCCCTTTGGAGCCAGGTGCTATAAAAGTATTCCGGGTGGCTCTGTGAGTTTTTCCTGCAGCCGGTCTTGATCCACATCTGAGCAGAAGTCAGACTGCGGCACCATGGCTTTCGTCCCAGCACCCGGTTACATGCCCACCTACAACCCGGTAAGCGTTCAGCCTCCATCTCTCCCTGCACAATCTGCCCTCTCGTATTCTCTGCAAGAAAAGAATAAAATTTGCCGTCACTTAACCTGAGTCTTCCGTTCCCTCCCCCCCCCCAAAGACCTGCTCTGGGATTTTAAAAATGCAATTGTTCTGTTTAACTTATAGCTCATTCGCACTTACCCAGTCAAATGGGCAGGGTGCTAATAATAATAATAATAATAATAATAATAATAATAATAATAATAATAATAGCCACCTTTTGCTCTGCTCTATCCAGGCAGAGGTTCATGCTTTTATAACTCTGTGTTTGAACTCTCTCTCTTTTGGCCCAGAACTCGCCCCCCAAACACCCCCCCCCAGCTCTTTAAAGTTGAAGCGCCACGAACAATAATTCGTGTCTTCTGCGAATTGCAGTTGGCTCCATTTCAGATTTAAAAAGCAGGTTATCGTGGGGAAAGCTCCAGAGTAAAAGAAAGAGATCGCTTGGACACAGAACTTTAAAGCTCAGAGGGAAGTGTGGATAAGCCCTCGTTTATTTACCGTATTTATTTAAATCAAGCAGAAGCATTTGGCAGAGCGGCCTCTAAGGCGCCTTTACATTTCATTTCAATTTGTATCACAAACAGGTTTTCCTATCTGAGGTTACTGTAGATTTGTATTGATAAGTAACCTTGCCCAACCCACACACATTCTCTCTCTAGAGAAGAATTTGCTACCGTTTTATCGAAGAGTTCTGTGTGTTTCTGAAGCTTGCGCTGCCTGGAGTTCGGTTCAAGCACTCCGTCTGAGAACAAGCCCCTCCAAATCTCCCTGCTCCCCCAGTCTAAGAACTGCCAGGGCACCATGAACGGAAGTGTGCGCAGTTCCTTTACAAAGCACTTGCCGCAACTGGGTGCCTGGGATTTTAGGCCATTGAGCTGCCCTCGCAAATGGCTTTGACACCGGTGACCTGCTGTCTATTTTATCAAGGGCGTCGGAAGTCACGGCAATTGTGACACAGAACGCACTCCACAGACATACCTGCATGTCCTCCCCACTCACCTTTTATTAAAATTAGTAAAGGTAAAGGGACCCCTGACCATTAGGTCCAGTCGTGACCGACTCTGGGGTTGCGGCACTCATCTTGCTTTTCAGGCCGAGGGAGCTGGCCTTTGTCCACAGACAGTTTTTCCAGGTCATGTGGCCAGCATGACTAAGCCGCTTCTGGCAAACCAGAGGAGCGCACGGAAATGCCGTTTACCTTCCTTCCAGAGTGGTACCTATTTATCTACTTGCACTTTGACGTGCTTTTGAACTGCTAGGTTCGCAGGAGCAGGGACCGAGCAACAGGAGCTCACCCCGTCACGGGGATTCGATCCGCAGACCTTCTGATCGGCAAGTCCTAGGCTCTGTGGTTTAAGCCACAGTGCCACCAGCGTCAACACAATATAAATAATGCCAGGCTTCAATATAGTTTAAACTCAATATATTTTAAACGGCACAAGTCAAATGCAAAACACTGGGTAATGTCCCTCTAGAAATCTTTCGGTTGCCACTGCTTCCACTTTTTCTGAGTTCCTGCTCCTCTGCCTATCTCCACTCCTTGCTTGCTTGCTCACTTGGGGGGGGGGGGGGCAGGTGAGCAGATGGTAAGAACCAGGGGAAAGAAAAACAGGACAAGGACTGACACCCCCCCCCCCCGCAAAGGAATTCAAAGTCAGGAAGCCAACTTTCGCACAGACCTCAGGATGTGCCCAGTGAGGTTGACTCCTGACTCAGACCTGGGCAGCATCCCGGACTATGTCCCAGAATCCTTTGCAATGCACAGAGATTTCCCCCAGGAGACAAGCTGATTTGTCAAGGAGGGGAAGAAAAGTCCTAAAAACCAGGCAATTTACTCAATGCAGCAAGCTGAACATTTTCCAAGGTCCTATACGCGTTTCTGTGCGCTGCTCCGGTTCGCCAGAAGCAGCTTAGTCATGCTGGTCACATGACCCAGAAGCTGTGGCTCCCTCGGCCAGTAAAGCGAGATGAGCGCCGCAACCCCAGAGTCGGCCACGACTGGACTTATCTGTCAGGGGTCCTTTACCTTTACCTTTTTAACATAATAATAATAATACAGTGGTACCTTTGGATGCGAACAGGATCCGTTCCGGAGCCCCATTCGCATCCTTAGAACGTAACATGCGTCTGCGCATGCGCAGGTCACGTTTCGCCACTTCCGCGCATGCGCGTGATGTCATTTTGAGTGTCTGCGCATGCGTGGGTGACGAAACCTGGAAATAACACGTTCCGTTAGTTCCGGGTCACGGTGGAGTGTAACCTGGAAACGCTCAACCAGAAGCATATTTAACCCGAGGTATGACTGTGATAATAATTTATTATTTATACCCCACCCATTATTTACACCCCACTCTGGGCAGCTTCCAACAAAATATTATATAGTCCTTCAGGTATTAAAAGCTTCCCTATACAGGGCTGCCTTCAGATGTCTTCTAAATGTCTGCTAGTTGTTTTTTCCTTTGACATCTGGTGGGAGGGCGTTCCACAGGGCGGGTGCCACCACCGAGAAGGCCCTCTGCCTGGTTCGCTCCAGTGCTGCTTTTCCTGATGGGGACTTTGCCAGGTATATAATGCACCTGTTCCAATTTCCCTCTTAGCCAGGAATTTGAAGCGTTTGGTCAACTTTGTTTAATCAATGTGTTCTTCATACACTAGCATAGTGTTTGAGCCCGGCTTCCTAATGCACGGCTAGGGGGGGCCATTGGGTTAACACAACAAGGCCTATGCCTTCCTTCATATGGGGGTGGGCAGGGCACTTCAATCAATGATGCCCATCCTGGATCCTGATCTCGCCAGTCCGACCCAGCTGGCAGAATTGTTCCCCTTCCTTGGTTTTTTCCGTTTTAGTTCCGTGCGTGCAAAGATCTGATAAATGTACGTGGCCAGCCAGCCATCCAACCAACCTCTTCCTCAACGCACCTTTCCCAAGTTCAGATCCTGTGGATAAAAGCAGAACTCATTTGCGGCTTGGACCTCAGCCAGCCTGCTCCACCCTAAGCGAGTCCGTTTCATGGCTGGATGGCTTAATAATTAACATGGCGCTTTCTGCAGATTCCCAACCGATCTTGCAAAGCAAAGGATGAGCTGGCAGCTCGGGCCGTTCTGAGTTCTCGGTTTTCCAGTCTTAAGTACAATCCTCCACAATTTCCGAACCTGTTTTGCATTTAAAAATAAAGAAAAGGTTATCGGGGGAAACAATCAGGGCTTTGAGTGCAGGGTTCCCTAGATAGGCACCTTTTTGTCCTGATATACATAAGAACAGTAGAAGAGGCAGTGGCCCAATTCGCCCAGCGCCCACCCAGATCCCTGTGGCAAACCCGCAAGCAGAATTCGAACACAAGATCCCTCTCCTGTGGTTTCCAGAAACAGGCATTTGGAAGAATTACGGCCTCTTGACAGTGGAGGCAGAGAATAGCCACCAAATACATTTTTTGCAGGCTGGTTCAGGTGCATGAAAGGAACGCGGGTGGTGCTGTGGGTTAAACCACAGAGGCTAGAACTTGCTGATCAGAAGGTTGGCGGTTCAAATCCCTGAGACGGAGTGAGCTCCCGTTGCTCTGTCCCTGCTCCTGCCAACCTAGCAGTTCGAAAGCACGTCAAAGTGCAAGTAGATCAATAGGTACCACTCCGGCAGGAAGGTAAACAGCATTTCCGTGTGCTGCTCTGGTTCGCCAGAAGCGGCTTAGTCATGCTGGCCACATGACCCGGAGGTTGTACGCCGGCTCCCTCGGCCAATAAAGCGAGATGAGCACCGCAACCCCAGAGTCGTCCATGACTGGACCTAATGGTCAGGGGTCCCTTTACCTTTACCTCAGATGCATGAACTTGGGTCTCGGTATATTGTAGGGTTACCAGACGTCCCCGTTTTCCGGGGACAGTCCCCAGATTTGCAAATCTGTCCCCAGACAAATTCCATCCCCGGAATGTCCCCAGATTTCATTAAACGTCCCCTGGAAACATGACACCCTGCTCTCCTGGAGTAATACGCAGATGGAGGGGTAGGAAGAGAAGAGATCGCAGGTGGGCAGCCGTTGCCCAGGCAAGACGAGCAGTTTCTCTGCTGGGCAAGGTGCAAAGCTCCTCTTTCGCACCCTGTGAAACTCTCAAAACAAAGGAGGAAGGGGGCAGGAGATTGGGGGAGGCTCGGGAGTCAGGGGCGGGTGGCACGCAGTTGTCCAGGAGGGGCGCAAGGGGCACGGTTTCTCTGCTGGGCAAGGCACAGAGGGGTGAAATGACTTCAATCCCCAACTGGAGTAGCGGCAGAGCTGGCGAGGAGCCGGGCAGCTGAGTGTGAGAGAGTGTGAACGAGAGCGTGTCCCTGATGGCCGGGAATACAGAAGTCAAATTAGAACAGGGAAACCTTATGTTCTTTTAAGTTGAGGCTGCTTAAATTGAAGTACCGTATTATTCGCTCTATAGGACCATAGGAGGGGGAGAACAGGGGGGGAAAATCTCCTCCTCTCTGCTCAGCGCCCTTTCAGCGAAGTGGGAGGAGAAACGGAGCCCCTTCCATTTTTCCTCCCACTTCGCTGAAGGGGCGCTGCGCAGAGAGGGAAAACTGTGCAGCGCCTCTCCAGCGAAGCGAAGCCTGGAGAGCAAGAGGGGTCGGTGTGCACCCACCCCTCTTACGCTCCAGGCTTCAGGCGACTATCCGCAAGCGAGAACTCCTGCTGCACTCCGAAGGCTTGTGGATAGCCGCCTGAAGCCTGGAGCCCCCGCAGCGCAGTGCGAACTGCCGCTGCGCTCTGGGGGTTTCAGGCAGCCTTGCCTCCACTCCCAGAGCTTGCGGGGCTGGGGGCAGGGGAAGCCTGAGCTTCCCCTGAACCCAGCCCCCAGAACAGGTCGGGGAGCGGCGGTCCCTTCTCCCTCCTGGGGAAAAGCCTGCAAGAGCCGTGCGAAGCTTGTGTGAGGCTCTTGGGGGCTTTTCCTGCCTGCCTCCCCCCTGCATTCGCTCCATAGGACGCACAGACTTTCCCCCTTAGTTTTTAAGAGGGAAAAAGTGCGTCCTATGGAGTGAAAAATACAGTGATCATCCCACCGTCGTATTCTCAAACTCTGCTTCTAACTCCACTCCCCCCAGGTTTCTCTCCTCCTCCGGACTTCTCAAGACAGCAAAACAGCTAATGTATAGCTGTAATTAGGGATAATAAAGCATGTTGTCGTTTAGTCGTGTCCGACTCTTCATGACCCCATGGACCAGAGCACGCCAGGCACTTCTGTCTTCCACTGCCTCCTGCAGTTTGGTCAAACTCATTCTGGTAGCTTCGAGAACACTGTCCAACCATCTCATCCTCTGTCGTCCCCTTCTCCTTGTGCCCTCCATCTTTCCCAGCATCAGGGTCTTTTCCAGGGAGTCTTCTCTTCTCCTGAGGTGGCCAAAGTAGTGGAGCCTCAGCTTCAGGATCTGTCCTTCCAGTGAGCACTCAGGGCTGGTTTCCTTCAGAATGGAGAGGTTTGATCTTCTTGCCGTCCATGGGACTCTCAAGAGTCTCCTCCAGCACCAGAATTCAAAAGCATCAATTCTTCAGTGATCAGCCTTCTTTATGGTCCAGCTCTCACTTCCATACTTGACTACAGTGGTACCTCGGGTTACATACGCTTCAGGTTACGGACTCCGTTAACTCAGAAATAGTACCTCGGGTTAAGAACTTTGTTTCAGGATGAGAACAGAAATCGTGCTCCGGCAGCACGGCAGCAGGAGGCTCCATTAGCTAAAGTGGTGCTTCAGGTTAAGAACAGTTTCAGGTTAAGAATGGACCTCCAGAACAAATTAAGTTCTACCACTGTACTGGGAAAATCATAGCTTTAACTATATGGTCCTTTGTCAGCAAGGTGATGTCTCTGCATGTAATTTTTTTTTAAAAAGTGTCCCCGGATTCATTGAAAAACATCTGGTAACCATATATGTTGCATCTGTCACACACTCCCCAAACCTATTGTCTTTCAGCCCCTCCCTCATACCCAGCCGGTTCCCGGTGGACTTCGCCCCGGCATGTCCATATATGTGGCAGGGATGGTGCCACAACATACCAAGAGGTAAGGGGTCCTTTCTGGGTAGGAGGGGTGGCCACAGAACTAGGACTGACCACCTCGGACCAGCTTACCTGCGAGATCACCTGAGCGCTTCTATGCCCTCTCAACCGCTTTTGATCTGCAGAACCGGCATCCTTACAGGTGCCGCAAAACACCCCTTTCCACATTCGTATGAAATATTTTAGTGTGGCAGCAAATGCACTTTGGAACTCCCCGCCTATTGACGCCTTCAGTTTACTCTTTTTTAGCAAATGCCCCAAACATCATCTTTTTATTTTATTTTAAAAAAGGCAAATTTATCCAGACATGTAGAATGTTGGACATGTGTTTAACCTGCTTTCAGCTTATCGCCGATTTTAATTGTTTTTCGAATGCTTATAAACTGCTCTTATTGAGAATTTTATTCTTTTATTATGTCTGGGAACTGCTTTGAGTTGGGGGGTTTTTTACACTCAAGTGGTATATACATTTTATCAAATAGAATTTTTTTTTTAAAAGTGTGATCATATATCCTCTCTCTTTAACTCTGCATATTCTGCAAAAGCCCACATCCTCTACCACTTGCACGTTTTGTGCAAACGTGGCAAAAAAGAGAGAGCAGATCTGATTATTCTTTTTATTCTCCTAGCCATAGGGCAGAACTAGAAGCTACGTCGTTGCTTCTTGGCTGCTATAAATCCTCATTTAGGCTGCAGATTTGTACCCACTTAACTGGAAGGAAGCCCAACTGATCTCAGCAGAACTTTATTCTCCATGGACTATATTGATTGATTTCACGACATTCATATACTGTAACTCTTGACTGTTAATAATAATAATAATAATAATAATAATAATAATAATAATAATAATAATAATAATAATAATAATAATAATAATAATATATTATTTATACCCCGCCCATCTGGATGAGTTTCCCCAGCCACTCTGGGCAGCTTCCAATCAAGTGTTAAAAACAGTACAGCATTAAATATTAAAAACTTCCCTGAACACGGCTGCCTTCAGATGTCTTTTAAAGATAAGATAGCTGCTTATTTCCTTCACATCTGAAGGGAGGGCGTTCCACAGGGCGGGAGCCACTACCGAGAAGGCCCTCTGTCTGGTTCCCTGTAACCTCACTTCTCGCAGGGAGGGAACTGCCAGAAGGCCCTCGGCGCTGGATCTCAGTGTCCGGGCTGAACGATGGGGGTGGAGACGCTCCTTCAGGTATACAGGACCAAGGCCGTTTAGGGCTTTAATAAAACCTCAAAGCAGTTTTCCAAAATGTGCGCATTTTAGCTTCAGATTTTAGCCTTAGAACTTGCTCCTTGCATGTTTTGAAGCAAGGACTAGTAACTTGCTATATATATATGAGCAATGAGGGCTAGTAACTTCCCTATTGTTATTTAAACGGAAGCCACCCTTTGAAGGATGCCAAATTCAGTGTGAATCAAGCCTTACGGGAAGTGGGGTGGAAAAGTGGGCAACACAATATAACAGCAAACAGGTTGCCCTCTGACTACATTTTATTGTTTTCCCCTTTTCTTTCCATCCATGGTTTCCAGATTCAGCCTGAACTTTGTCTGTGGCATGAACGACGGGGCCGACATTGCCCTACACTTCAACCCTCGCTTTGATGGCAAAGACAAGGTTGTCTTGAACACCTTCCAAGGGGGCAAGTGGGGCAAGGAGGAACACCATAGCATGCCCCTCCAAAAGGGTTCACACTTCGAGGTCATCATCATCGTCAACCCCGACGGATACCAGGTTCGTGTGAGCACGCAAGGGTGTAAGACCCACCGATTCTCTGTGCGGGTCCCAGAGTTCGTCGTCCGTTCAGTCTGAATGCAGGAGATGCTGATGTCTGTACACAATAGGTCAAATAGGTAAAGGGACCCCTGACCATTAGGTCCAGTCGTGACCGACTCTGGGGTTGCGGCGCTCATCTCGCTTTATTGGCCGAGGGAGCCGGCGTACAGCTTCCAGGTCATGTGGCCAGCATGACTAAGCCGCTTCTGGCGAACCAGAGCAGCACATGGAAATGCCGTTTACCTTCCCGCTGGAGCGGTACCTATTGATCTACTTGCACTTTGACGTGCTTTCGAACTGCTAGGTGGGCAGGAGCAGGGACCGAGCAACAGGAGCTCACCCCGTCATGGGGATTCGAACCGCCGACCTTCTGAGGTCCTAGGCTCTGTGGTTTAACCCACAGCACCACCCGTGTCCCTAATAGGTTAAATAGCAGCCTCCTGCTCTGATGCCATGGAATGTTCAACAATATTTGACATCCGTGTAATTATACAAAATGTGCAAACTAGTGTAAACATACCACGATGAGACCAATATAAATTGCCATTCTACAGATGCACGCCCCACCCCTCCTGCTGTGATAACCTTTTCTCCCAGGTCTGCTTTTCTCCCAGATCCAGAAGAGGCATGAACAGGGTGGAGGACAGGTTGGCTTCATGCAGGCATAGTCTCCAATTGCTTGGGGGGGGAACCCTGGAGACAAGGGGACTTAAGCATCTGTGGGGAGGCTGGGACCTTCGGTCTCAGCAAAAGCTTCATGGTAGCAAGACCGACCGGAGATGAGCTGCTGTGCCCATTAAGCCTGACACCCCTGTGTCTTTGCTAATAGTTGGCTCCAACTTTCTCAGTGTGATTTATTGCTGGCTCGCTCTTCAGTAGGGTTGCTGGGTGTGAAGGAAAGTAGGAGATGGGGTAGGAAAACCACCGTCACCTCTCCGCTGGGAAGCGCTGAGCAAAGGCGAGTCCCCAGGCAACGCGGCCAATTTGATCGGCACAAGGCACGCAAGCTCCACCCCCCAGTCGTTCTCAGACTCCTTATTGGGTGAGCAACGCAGCCAAGCAACACAGTTGGAGCCTCCCTCCTCCCTGGCAGGGAGGGAGGGAGAGGAGCTGCTTCCTTTGAAACCCGGGAAATTTAAGGGACATCATCAGTAAGGGACAGAAGCGGGACACGGCGCTGGGATAAGGGACTTTCCTCCAAATAAGGGACGGTTGACAGTTATGGGTAGGAATGGAATGGAGCGGCTGAAATGATGGGGGGCAGACTCACAGGGGGCTGCAAAGGGGCTCACTTGCACCTCCTCCTCATTTGTGTCCTGTCAGATCCTCGTGAACAGGAACCCCTTCTGCATCTTTGGCCACAGGATCCCACCTGAGCGAGTCCAGGCTGTGCAGGCCAATGGCGACCTGGAGCTGCAGTCAGTGACCACCATCGGAGGAGGAGCCATGATGGGAGGAGGGGTGAGCATCTGAGATTGTGGAAGGGGGACCATTTTCACCCTTCTGGACAAGTTTCTGGGGTGCCATGCGGCAGCAGTGGGAGGGGTCAGCAGCAAAAGTGGGTGGAGCAATGGATGCTAATTTACTCTCATGCACAGACACACCCTCTCTTTCCACCAATCAAGCGAGAATCTTTATCAGAGTCCAAGGACACATTCCAGGAAGGCAAAAAGGATGTTGAAAAGCAAGGCTTGTAGATAGGGGTGTGGTCTGTGTGGGAATGGCCTAAGGAGAGGGGGTTTGGCCTAAGGAGAGGGGTCAGGTCTTGGGAAGAGTGCTAGAGGCCAAATAAAGAGCTCTCAAGGCCCACATTTGGCCCTCAGGCCTGATGTCTCCCACTCCTAAATAGAGAAGGGGGTGGACTTTGATTCGATTTCCATTTGATGGCAAATCCGAAACAATACAAAAAGCAAAACACAGCCCTCCCGCAAAATCCACTCAACCCTGAATTTTGCAGGCAGTTCTCCAAACATCCAGCAATGCACGCAAGAGCAAATAAGAATTAACGCAATAGAGTAGATGGCATATAAGGGAGAAGCAGCTTGCAAAATGTGTCAGCCAAAACTGCATATTAAATAGTGCTCGCTAGGAGAAATTTGCACTAGGATGCTGGCGGGTTTTCATGAGGGTTAAATTGCAAATTGCTGCAGGAGTCCGGAGAACTGAACTTAAGATCGAGGAATGGAAAACAGCGGATCCACAAGCAGTGAAAATGAAGCAGCAATAAACGGCTATCAATTTGCTGCCTCTTTGCAATGGTCAAAAACCAGCTGAGGTGGCTGCTTCACACTACCCAACGGTAGAGCTGGCCCTGTTAAGAATCACAAAGACAAATACAGTGGTACCTCGGGTTATAAACTTAATTTGTTCCAGAGGTCCATTCTTAACCTGAAACTGTTCTTAACCTGAGGCACGCTTTCGCTAATGGGGCTTCCTGCTGCTGACGCACCGCTGGCGCGCGATTTCCGTTCTCAACCTGAGGCAAAGTTCTCAACCCGAGGTACTACTTCCGGGTTAGCGGAGTCTGTAACCCGAAGTGTTTGTAACCCGAGGTACCACTGTAATGGTGTCCCTCTGCTGGGGAGAAGGGGAAAGGTGCCCATGGCCATTTCTGCCATAGGCGCCCAAATAGTGGCAACCTTCACTGGCTACAGGACCCCAAGAACTGGGAGGGACTTGGGGCACCATCCAGTCTGACGCCACTCCGAACCCACGAAAACAGCTTGACTGGCCTCGAGTTCTAGGCTCCTTGACTTTGAGCAGAGCAGGAGAGAGATGACATTCTCTCCTTCTCCTCCAGAGTCGCTGAAGCCAGTGTGGTGTAGTGGTTAAGAGCGGTGGACTCGTAATCTGGGGAACCGGGTTCGCTTCCCTGCTCCTCCACATGCAGCTGCTGGGTGACCTTGGGCCAGTCACACTTCTCTGAAGTCTCTCAGCCCCACTCACCTCACAGAGTGTTTGTTGTGGGGGAGGAAGGGAAAGGAGATTGTTAGCCGCTTTGAGACTCCTTCAGGTAGTGATAAAGCGGGATATCAAATCCAAACTCTTCTTCTTCCAGATGTGGTTGGACCACAACTCCCAGCTGCCCCAGCCAATCAGCCAATGGTCAGGGGTTGATGGGAGTTGTAGTCCAGCAAAATCTGGAAGGCTGCAGGCTCCCCATCGCTGATATAGAGCAGGGTTTTCCAAACTGTTTTCGAACTACAACTCCCATCGTCTCCAGCTAGCGAGGCCAGTGGTCAGGGATGATGGGAATTGTAGTCCGAAGACAGACAGAGACCCAGATTTCGGGAAGAGGCCCACTGCTTCCCCAGCCATGAAGTGGGTGCAGACGAAAGGCCCCGCTCCCAATTGCCTCAATCTTCTTTGCTTCTCTTTCCGTTGCAGGGAATGCCAGGAATGCCAGGAATGCCAGGGCAGCAGTATCCACCAATGGGGATGCCTGTAAGTACTGCAAGGAGGCGGGGAATTTCAAGGGGGCGGGGACTGGGCAGGGCACAGGTTGTTTTTGTGTGGTGTGTGTGGTGCTGGGGAGATGGGATGAGAGGCAGTGTGGCGCAGTGGTTAGAGCGCCGGGCTGTGAGCGAGGCGACCAGGGTTTGAATGCTCGCACATTCATGAAGCTGACTGGGCTCACCTTGGGCCTAGCATACCTCACAGGGTTGTTGTGAGGATAAACTGGGGGGGGGGGGAAGGACCTCGCACACCTCCTTGAGCAACTTGGAAGAAAAGGGGGGGCAGATATACATGAACAAATAGATATCTCTGTCTCGGGAGGCCAAATGGAGAGTTCTGTGCAGGTCTGATAAATTCTGCCGCACCACAACCTCAGTTGAAAGGTCTGTATAGGCCACACTTTTTAAAATCACTTTTGCAAAATTTCTTCTCCCGTGTTCTGATCTCTTGCTCGTTGAGGCAGCAGCAATGGCTTTCAAATTCTCTACAAATGGGTTTGCGGCACCACAATACACAAAGCACAACAGGCGTACTTTTCGCTCTATAGGACACACCGGACCACAAGACACACCTAGTTTTTAGAGGGGGAAATCAAGAAAAAAAATATTATTTCCCCCCAGGCCCCAAAGAGCAAAGAAGCCAAGACAGCAAGCGGGATCCATCCCACTGGCTGTCTTGGCTTCTGCCATAGCCGCGAAACCTCTCCAGCCGGGAGCTAAACCTCTCCAGCATGGCTAAAGAAGTGTGGCTAAAGAAGCCAAGGCAGCGAGCGTGATCCATCCCGCTCACTGCCTTGGCTTCCTCTTTAGCCTTGCGCAGCCTCTCCCGGCTAGAGAGGCTGCGCTCGGCTATGGCAATTCCCCCACCTCCTGCAAAAGCCCACAGGAGCCGCGCACCCTTTAAGCAGCGTGTGGTTCCTGCGGGCATTTCTACGAGGAGGGAGAAAGGACTGATTGGCCGCGTCAGTCCTTTCTCCCTCCTGCGGAAAAGCCCGCAAGAGGCGCGCGGAGCTTGTGTGCCACTCTTGGGGGCTTTTCCTGCCTGCCTCCCCCCTGCATTCACTCCATAAGACGCACAGACGTTTCCCCTTAGTTTTTAAGAGGGAAAAAGTGTGTCCTATGGAGCGAAAAATACGGTAATAACTGTGAACATTCCATTGGTTGTGAGTTTCTGTATAACACAATCCTTGGGTAAAACTAGAAAAGCCCTCAAGGTAACGAGAACAACACAGCCGATGTAGACTGCTGCCACAAGGATTGTGTCATACAGGAACTCACAAGAAGAAACAATGAGAAAAGATAAGAAAAGAAGAAATGTATTGGGACCAGAAACTCTTGGAAGATTGGAGTAAATATACAAGTTATTTGAAAGACCATTGTAACCAACTGACTTTGCGTGTAGGACTACAAGAAGTTTTGTAAGGAGAACTATATGAAATATTGCAGAAAATATTTATGGGAATGGATTTTAAGTTATGGGTTATTAAAAGTAATAGGATAACAAATGTAAGATTAAGGGATGAGGGTTGAAAATTTTGACGCGATTGATGGAAGTCTCAGGCTAAAATAGCCAAAATGTTGTATAAGATGAGATGTTCTGTTTGGAAAATATATGTAAAAACTAATAAAAATGTATATTAAAAAAGAAAAGAAGAAATGTATTATCATAGGTTATACACTGTATATATGAACGGTATTTGTTGCACATACTGGGCTAGACCTTTACGTTAGGAAATAACCAATAAAATGTTCACAGTTATTATTATTCAGCCTGTTGCGCTTTGTGTATTGTGATAACTGTATTTGCGTCGCAAGGTATTGAATTTGTTTTGGGTTTGGGGCACCAGGCAGATGCCCGATTGTGCCAATTGACGCTGGCACAGAATTTAGTCCCCGCTTTATAATTTCTCTCTCTCTCTCTCTCTTTAGGGCATGATGCCAGCATACTCGTCACCCAACCTTCCCGTAAGTACTGCGAATAGACAGGGGGAAGAAGCATAAAACTTTCCCAGCAGGCTGACTTACTTAGAGCTGACCAGTATGATTAATTTGTTTAAAATATATATATATATATTAGATTTTCACAATTATAACAAAAACAACATAACAAAAAGATGAAACAACAACAGAAAAACATACAAACCCCCCACAACAATAAAAAACATAATCTTTATCCCCTATCCCTTAAAACCCAAATTTTATTTACATTGTTAATTGACTTCCTCAAATCCCTCCCTTCTGAATTTCTTTGTATCTGCATGTAACAGCTTTCCAATATCATTCCAGCTCTTATCTAATTTATTCACTTTTCTTACTGTTCTGAATCCCATTTATTTAATTAAATCCTAATTTAATCCTAGGCCTATTGGTACTTTCAAGTGATTTCTAGTTTTTTATATTACAATATTTATTCAAATATGGGACGCGGGTGGCGCTGTGGGTTAAACCACAGAGCCAAAGACTTGCCAATCAGAAGGTCGGCGGTTCGAATCCCCGCGACGGGGTGAGCTCCCGTTGCTCGGTCCCTGCTCCTGCCAACCTAGCAGTTCGAAAGCACATCAAAGTGCAAGTAGATCAATAGGTACCGCTCTGGCGGGAAGGTAAACGGCGTTTCCGTGCGCTTCTCTGGCTTGCCAGAAGCGGCTTAGTCATGCTGGCCACATGACCCAGAAGCTGTACGCCGGCTCCCTCGGCCAATAAAGCGAGATGAACGCCGCAACCCCAGAGTCAGCCACGACTGGACCTAATGTTCAGGGGTCCCTTTACCTTTACTTATTCAAATAATCCTTAAATTTCTTCCAATTGCCTTGATAGTCCTCCTCTTTCTAGTCGCGGATTCTTCCAGTCAGGCCGGTTAGCTCCAAAAAGTCCAACATCTTCATCTGCCATTCTTCCACTGTTGGAATTTCTTGAGACTTCCAGGTTTTTGCTAACAGCAGTCTTAAAGTGATTAAAGTGTTAGACCTTGGAGACCACGGTTCGAATCCCCGCTGGGCTGCCTCTCAGCTTCGCCTCTCTCACAGGCTTGTTGTGAGAATTAAAGGAAGAAGGGGAAGAACCGTGCATGCCACCTTTGGCTGCCCGGAGGAAAAGGTGGGGACGAAACGCAATAAATAAATGAAAATAACAAAAGGAGAAAGGCTGGTTCAGCGGCTATTTCTTCCTGGTGCTCATGGGATTCGGGTTGGGAGTCTCTGAGGGGATGCTGAACAGGTAAATGACCTCTTTGGGGTTTCTTCCCTCACAGGTGATGAATGCTCCTGCTTCCTACCACCCGGTAAGTGTTTATCTTCCTTTCTCTCTCTCCTTGCTGATTCTCAGCCAGTCCAGAGCCTGCCATCTTCATCTGAGGCCCTTCTCTGTGCAGATCGTGTTTTGGGCTAACAAAGAGTTAACTCCAACTTTCACAGTGTGATTGATTGCTGGCTTGCTGCTGGAAGGGTTAAGTTGCTTGGAATAGGAAAAAGTGTTGCTGCGCTCACTTCCTGCTTGCAGGCTTACCCTATGGCAGGGGTCAGCAAACTTTTTCAGCAGGGGGCCGGTCCACTGTCCTTCAGACCTTGTGGGGGGCCGGACTATATTTTGAAGGGGGGGGGAATGAACAAATTCCTATGCCCCACAAATAACCCAGAGATGCATTTTAAATAAAAGGACCCATTCTACTCATGTAAAAACACGCTGATTCCCGGACTGTCCGCAGGCCGGATTTAGAAGGCGATTGGGCCGGATCTGGCCCCCAGGCCTTAGTTTGCCTACCCATGCCCTATGGGCATCTGCCTTGGGGCCTGATCCAGCTATAGGGCTGCTCTGATGTCCTCCTAAGCCTGGCCCACATTTTCCCCAGCTTGCCTCTCTTAGCTCCTGAACGGCAAACATCCCTGTGTTCCACACACACTGGTAGCTTGAGAAAGTATTGCATATTGCCTTCAATCATAGAATCTTAGAGTTAGTTGGAAGGGACCCAAGGGTCATCTAGTCCAGCCCCCTGCAATGAATATGCTTTTCAACTCCCGCAGTCAAATATCTCTATAAACTCGTGTTTCAGCAAGTGCCATACCGAGGCAACCTCGCCGGAGGGCTGGGATCCAAGAGGACTGTCGTGCTGAGAGGATTCATTCCAGCGCACGCTAAACAGTAAGCCGTCCTGTTTCTGCCTGTTTCCGTGAATAAGTGGCAGCCCTTTTCTTCCAGACCAGGGAATGGCATTAATGCAAACATTGTGCACTACTCCCTCACATCAATTAGACCCACCTGCTACTCCTTGGAGCCTCAGATCCCCACTGCTCTTCAGCCCAGCTAGGAGACCTGAGTTCGAGTTTCTTCTTGCTGAATCCCAGAGCTATTAGAGGCTGAGAGTGATAACAAAATGGGGCTTTTCATGCGCTGTGCAAGAGAATGAGGAACCTGTAACCTCCCAGCTGTAGTTCAGCAGCTTCTGCATAGCCTCAGGTTCCCCAGAGATTGTTCCATGAAAACTGACAGGCAACGGGTTCAGGTTATGCCACACAAAAGGATTCCTTCCTTCTGTGAAAAGTTAGCACATGGCATTCACTTGCAACAAGACGCAGGCGCGTCGCCCAAAGGTGGCTTTAAGAATGGACTTAGAATGATTTGCAAAAGGGGGCAGGCCTGCCAGCTGCAATAAGCCTTGCTTGCTACGCAGAGCCCCCATGGTCAGAGGCATTCTACCTCTGAATAACAAAAATTGCAGATTAACAAGGGTGTGGGGGGTCTGTTTCCTTTGTGCCCTGATTTGTGGGCTCCCCAGAGTTGTCCAGCAGGGCTGCTATAGGAAACAGGAGGCCTTTGATTTGACCCAGCAAGGATATTTTTATTTTATTCATTTATTTATTCATTCGTGCCATAAAATCGATATACAGTTGCAGAAAACCTCAAAGCAGTTTGCGAAACAAACAGAAGATTATTGGTGAAAACGGTTAAAGTGCCCAGAAAATTAAAAAAAAACTTAGTAAACTAAAAGCATGCCACCATTCTAAACACCAATCCAAACAAAAATAGCTTTTGACAGAGTCGAGTGGTGGCTCCTGCCTGATGTCCATAGGCAGGGAGTTCCAAAGTGCTGCAGCGCTAAAAGATCGATTTCTTACGAATCCTTTCCTTCCTCCTCCTCTTCCAGATTCCGGATCAACTTCAAAGCTGGCCCGGATACGGTCCTGCACATCAACCCCCGCATGAACGAGCGCGCAGTGGTCAGGAACAGTTTCCTGAACGGCCAATGGGGACGTGAGGAACGGGAGCTGTCTGTCAACCCCTTCCAAGCCGGGCAATACTTTGACGTGAGTGTTCATTTGCCCAGAGCTGAGATCTGCCCCAGCCAGGATGGGATGGTGGGGTTGGGGAGCGACGGTGCAGTTAAATAACTTTAGACTCTGTGGCACGGGAAGGGGGCACGTGCGTGTTTAGATGGTGATGTTTCTCGCTGCAAAAAAAAAGAGCCAAAAGCCAGGGAAGAGGGTCATCACTCTGTGGCAGTTGCTTCGGGCAAAAGATTTCTGCGTTGCAGGGGGTTGGACTAGATGACTCTTGGGGTCCCTTCCACCTCTACAATTCTATGAGTCTATGGTCCATAAGGGGACACGGGTGGCGCTGTGGGTTAAACCACAGAGCCTAGGACTTGCCGATCAGAAGGTTGGCGGTTCGAAGCTCCCGTTGCTTGGTCCCTGCTCCTGCCAACCTAGCAGTTCGAAAGCACATCAAAGTGCAAGTAGATCAATAGGTACCCCTCCGGCAGGAAGGTAAACAGTGTTTCCGTGCGCTGCTCTGGTTCGCCAGAAGCGGCTTAGTCATGCTTGTCACATGACTCAGAAGCTGTACGCCGGCTCCTTCGGCCAATAAGGCGAGGTGAGCGCCACAACCCCAGAGTCGGTCATGGCTGGACCTAATGGTCAGGGCCAGATCTGCCCCTTCCTTGGCACCCCCATGGCACCCCCTCTGTGTCCTCTTGGTGAAGGCAGACGCTGAGGATCTCCAATAATAATAATAATAATAATAATAATAATAATAATAATAATAATATATTTATATCCCACCCTCGCCAGCCGAAGCCGGGCTCAGAGCAGCTAACAACAATAAAAGTAACACAACATTCTAAAACCAATTCATTATAAAATCAGTTCAGAATCAAATTAATGGCAACCATTGGGCTAGAGTGCTATGAGGATTACAGAAGGAGGGGGTCAGGCTGTGCCTTGGCCAAAGGCCTGGTGGAACAGCTCTGTCTTGCAGGCCCTGCGGAAAGATGTCAAGTCCCGCAGGGCCCTAGTCTCTTGTGACAGAGCGCTCCACCAGATCGGGGCCACAGCCGAAAAAGCCCTGGCTCTGGTTCAGGCCAGCCTAACCTCCCTGTGGCCCGGGACCTCCAAGATGCTTTTATTTGAAGACCGTAAGGTCCTCTGTGGGGCATACCAGGAGAGGCGGTCCCGTAGGTACGAGGGTCCTAGGCTGTATAGGGCTTTAAAGGTTAAAACCAGCACCTTAAACCTGACCCTGTACTCCACCGGGAGCCAGTGCAGCTGGTATAGTACCGGATGAATGTGATCTCGCAGCGAAGACCTCGTAAGGAGTCTCGCTGCAGCATTCTGCACCCGCTGGAGTTTCTGGGTCAGTCTCAAGGGCAGCCCCATGTAAAGTGAGTTACAATAATCCAGTCTGAAGGTGACCGTCGTGTGGATCACAGTGGCGAGGTCAGGGCGAGAGAGGTAAGGAGCCAACTGCTTAGCTTGGCAGAGATGGAAAAATGCCGCCTTTTTTATAGCTGCAATCTGCGCCTCCATGGAAAGGGAGGTGTCGAAATTTACACCCAAACTCTTAACGGACGGTGCTGGCACTAATTGCGCTCCCACAAGAGATGGGAGTTGTTCTTGACTTTTATTCCCCTCTTGCTCCCAGTGTAGGTCTCCACTCCAGTTGGGGGGGGCCACCGCCTTTTTGTGGTCCACCTCAGGGGCCAAAATTGAATCCTGCTTTTCATTCGTGCGAATCGCAAAGCGGCTTACAAACAATAATAGAATCGTGGAGTTGGAAGGAACCCAAGTCCAATGCAGGAATCTCAGCTAAAAGCATCCATGACTGATCGCCCTCCAACCTCGGCTTAAAAACCTCTGAGGGAGGAGAGCCCATGGCTTCCTGAGGGAGGCCATTCTTCAGTTCATCCCCTCTCCCTGTCAGAAAGTTCTTCCCGACATTCAGTCGGGATCTCCTTCCTCGTATAACAGAGCAGAACATCACAAACGCAGCAGAAACCATACAGAATAATTTACAGATCCTCAACTAAAATACAGTGGTACCTCGGGTTACATACGCTTCAGGTTACATACGCTTTGGGTTACACACTCCGCTAACCCAGAAATAGTGCTTCAGGTTGAGAACTTTGCTTCAGGATAAGAACAGAAATCGTGCTCCGACGGCGCGGCAGCAGCAGGAGGCCCCATTAGCTAAAGTGGCGCTTCAGGTTAAGAACAGTTTCAGGTTAAGTATGGACCTCCGGAATGAATATACTGGCCTCAGTCCAGTATATCTGAAGGAGCGTCTCCACCCCCCATCGTTCTGCCCGGACACTGAGGTCCAGCTCCAAGGGCCTTCTGGCGGTTCCCTCCCTGCGAGAAGCCAAGTTACAGGGAACCAGGCAGAGGGCCTTCTCGGTGGTGGCGCCCGCCCTGTGGAATGTTTCCTGCTTGGCAAGGGGTTGGACTCGATGGCCCTTGTGGTCTCTTCCAACTCTATGATTCTATGATTCTATGAATGTCCTCCCACCAGATGTCAAAGAGAACAACAACTACCAGACTTTTAGAAGACATCTGAAGGCAGCCCTGTTTAGGGAAGCTTTTAATGTTTGATGTACTGGAGTATTTTAATATTTTTTTGGAAGCCGCCCAGAGTGGCTGGGGAAGCCCAGCCAGATGGGCAGGGTATAAATAATAAATTATTATTATTATTATTATTATTATTATTATTATTATTAAGTACTTAACCTGAGGTACCACTGTATTGACCTAAGTTGGGGCCAGCCTTGCTCTGTGGCAGAAGGGACAGTGCTCATGGGCTTCGACTCCTGCTCACTGGTTCTCCCACAGGGATCTGGTTTGGCCCCTGTGAGAACAGGAACTGGGTGGGCCGTGGGCCCGATCCGGCAGGCCACTTCTGACGCTCTCCTTCTCCCCACCAGCTTTCCATCCGCTGCGGCAACCAGCGCTTCAAGGTGTTTGCCAACGGCCAGCCTCTCTTCAACTACAACCATCGCTACCAGAACTTCCAGCGCATCGACACACTCGAGATCGACGGAGATGTGGAGCTTTCGTACATTCAGTACTGAGCCAAGAAGGAGGGGGAGGGAGTCGCAAGCCCCCAGCACCCAGCTGCATTTTCTATGCAACACCCACCTCCTTTGGCTTGAGGAAGAAATGGAATTTCTAATTGGCAGCTTCAATAAAGCGTCTTGTTTTGAAGGAGTGTGTCGTGTGCCTGCTTCTTTGCACCAACAGGGCAAGACCCGAATCCCTTTCGGTAAGATGGTAATAGCCACATCTTGGGAGCCTGGCTGGAAGTTGGGGAGTTTGGGCTCTGCTATTTCTTAGCCACTCATTTCACTCTGAGACGTGGGTGGCGCTGTGGGTTAAACCACAGAGCCTAGGACTTGCCGATCAGAAGGTCGACGGTTCGAATCCCCGCGACGGGGTGAGCTCCCGTTGCTCGGTCCCAGCTCCTGCCAACCTAGCAGTTCGAAAGCACGTCAAAGTGCAAGTAGATAAATAGGTACCACTCCGTCGGGAAGGTAAACGGCGTTTCCGTGCGCTGCTCTGGTTCGCCAGAAGCGGCTTAGTTATGCTGGCCACATGACCCAGAAAAACTGTGTGTGGACAAACGCCTGCTCCCTCGGCCAGTAAAGCGAGATGAGCGTGCAACCCCGGAGTCGTCCGCAACTGGACCTAATGGTCAGGGTACCTTTAGCTTTTTGCTGAACCTCTGCAGCTCCAGATTTCAACCTCTGGAGTCCGGCAAAACTCCTAGAAGCCACTGGAGGGGGTTGTTGTGTTGTTTACCTTTGAGGAAATGTGCTAGGTGAGCTTTAGGGGCCCCTGGAGGATATCTGTGAAGCTACAGGTGAGGACAGGCAAACAGGTAACATGGATTTTTTTTGAGGGGGGGGAGCTGATTCCAAACAAGCTCAGGCACATGACATGAGCATTCCTGGGAGACCAGGGTTCAAATTCCCCAATCTGGCCATGAATAAAAAGTAAAAGGGGAAATGTGTGTGCGTCTTATGGAGCGAATGCAGGCTGCGCAGCTATCCCAGAAGCCAGAACAGCAAGAGGGATTGCTGCTTTCGCTGCGCGGTGATTCCTCTTGTTGTTCTGGCTTCTGAGATTCAGAATTTTTTTCTTTGTTTGTTTTCCTCCTCCAAGAACTAGGTGCGTCTTGTGGTCTGATGCATCTTTTAGAGTGAAAAATTCGGTAAATATAGTGGTACCTCAGATTACAGATGCTTCAGGTTACAGACTCTGCCAACCCAGAAATAGTACCTCGGGTTAAGAACTTTACCTCAGGATGAGAACAGAAATTTCACGCAGCAGCAGCGGGAGGCCCCATTACCTAAAGTGGTACCTCAGGTTACGAACAGTTTCAGGTTAAGAACGGACCTCCGGAACAAATTACCGTATTTTTTGCACCATAACACTCACTTTTTTCCTCCTAGAAAGTAAGGGGAAATGTCTGTGCGTGTTATGGAGGAAATGCCTATGGGTGGCATGCCTACGGATTTTCCTCCTCTAAAAACTACGTGCGTGTTATGGTCGGGTGCGTGTTATAGAGCGAAAAATACGGTAAGTTCTTAACCCGAGGTACCACAGTAAATGCAATTCCCTGTGGGGAGCAAAAGATGAGTGGAATGGTTGAATCCCAGAACTGGAAGGGAGCCTGAGGGAATCCCAGCTAAAGAATGGCCACCCAAACTCTGTTTAAAAAAACTCCAGGGGAGGCGAGGCCGCCATCTTCCAAGGGAGTCCGTTTCGCTGTTAAGCCGCTCTCGCCAGAGCTGTTATTGGGAGGTTCAAGCGCAAACAATTCCAAACAGGAAGGAAAAATGGAAGGCTGCCTCAAACGGGCTCAAGTTTCCGGTGAAATCCACCAGACAGTGTGAAAGGAACAACCTGCCCTGAACCTCTCTGCCTGTCATCTTTGATGAATTGCAGAGAAGTGGTGAGGTGCTGTCACTGGGCTGGAGCCCGGTCAGAAAAGGGCGTGAAGAGAAACATCCAGGAAGCTAAAGGTGAATCAGCCTGACGTCTTGATTCAGTAGAAGCCGACGTTTTCCAAGAACAAATCCTGTCCCATTAAAACATATCCCTTTAAAAAGGACAAACCAAAACAGGGTTCCTCGCTTTGTTGTTTAGTCGTTTAGTCATGTCCGACTCTTCGTGACCCCCTTGGACCAGAGCATGCCAGGCACGCCTGTCTTCCACTGCCTCCCGCAGTTTGGTCACACTCATGTTGGTGGCTTTGAGAACACTGTCCAACCATCTCGTCCTCTGTCGTCCCCTTCTCCTTGTGCCCTCCATCTTTCCCAACATCAGGGTCTTTTCCAGGGAGTCTTCTCTTCTCATGAGGCGGCCAAAGTCTTGGAGCCTCAGCTTCACGATCTGTCCTTCCAGTGAGCCCTCAAGGCTGATTTCCTTAAGAATGGAGAGGTTTTACCTTCTTGCAGTCCATGGGACTCTCAAGAGTCTCTTCCAGCACCAGAATTCAAAAGCATCCATTCTTTGGCGATCAGCCTTCTTTATGGTCCAGCTCTCACTTCCATACATCACGACTGGGAAAACCATAGCTTTTACTATACGGACCTTTGTTGGCAAGGTGATGTTTCTGCTTTTTAAAATGATGTCTAGGTTTGTCATTGCTTTTCTCCCAAGAAGCAGGCGTCTTTTAATTTCGTGACTGCTGACTCTAACCTTGCCATGTAGAAGGCCTGAAGTAAGAAAGGAACGGATTTGCCTTTCTCTTCAGGTTATAGATCGTTTTGTTCAGCTTTTCTTGGAGGAAAATGTTCTCAGGGTTTATTTTCTCTCCAGACTTGATATGTTTGCTTTGCTGAAATAACTCTGCTAACACTACTCAACCGGGTGTGCTGTAGATTTTTTGGGCAGGAGTTTCTAGCCAGCACAGCAGTTTTGCAATGTGTGTTTTATCCACAAATAAGCAACACAAGTGGGGAAACCAAGGTTTGCCTAAACCACCCTGCTGACGTCATCCCTGAATGACATTCGACTTCCTGGTACAAAGCTCCCATTTTCAGTTCCTGTGTTGCACCGGCTCCAAAAAAACATTAGTGTGTTGCCTGAAGCATCTTCTGACACAGAATTACCCAGGAAAGCTAACGCCTTAAAATCTGCTCACTGAATCTGCTGCCCGTTATTGCACAGTGGCAATCAAATCCCGGTGGATTTACAACGTCCTCAATCTGAGTGTTCCAGGTGTGTCACCCACAGGACATCAACAATCTTCACCGAAAGCCTGCGAAGGAGACTAGGTGGTGTAGTGGTTAGAGCAGTGGTTTCCTAACCTTTTTTGGCCCACTGGCCTCTCGGTTCCATAAACCCACCCACCCTGTGCCCCCAACCCTATAAAAAACATTATTCAGAGCAGTGGTTCTAGATTCAGGTAGGTAGCCGTGTTGGTCTGACGCAGTCAAAATAAAATTAAAAAATGTCTGGTAGTACTTTAGAGACCAAATAAGTTTGTTCTGGGTATAAGCTTTTGTGTGCATGCACAGGGACGCGGGTGGTGCTATGGGTTAAACCACAGAGCCAAGGACTTGCTGATCAGAAGGTCAGCAGTTCTACGTGGGGCTACCTTTGAAGGTGACCTGGAAACTACAATACTGTAGCCTCAGCCCAGTATACCTGAAGGAGCGTCTCCACCCCCATCATTCTGCCCGGATGCTGAGGTCCAGCACAGAGGGCCTTCTGGCAGTTCCCTCACTGCGAGAAAACATCTGCCCAGAGTGGCTGGGGATACCCAGCCAGATAAGCAGGGTTCAAAATAATAATAATAATAATAATAATAATAATAATAATAATAATAATAATAATAATAATTTTATTTTTATTATTACAGTGGTACCTCGGGATGCGAATGGGATCCGTTCCGGAGCCCCGTTCGCATCCCAAACAGAACGCAAGATGCGACGGCGCGTCTGTGCGTGCACAGGTCGCAGTTTGCCGCTTCCGCGCATGCGCATGCACGTGACGCCATTTTGAGCGTCTGCGCATGCGTGAGCCGCAAAACCCGGAAGTAACGCGCTCTGTTACTTCCGGGTTGCTGCGGATTGCAACTCAAACGCGCTCAACCCGAAGCACATTCAACTCAAGGTATGAAAGCAAAGCTGCTATAAGCCTGATCTTTATTAAAGCTGTTGCAACAGGGTGCTCCCCTCAAACGCAGGAGAGGAGGAGGACGAAGGACAAAAGTGTGCAATCCCTTATATAGACATTTGAAATGGCCCACCCTGGACCCCAAGACCCCTACCCAATACATCATACATACATCAGAGAAGGCACAGTCTTCTCCTGGCTGGCAGGAAGGTCCGTTCTTAACCTGAAACTGTTCTTAACCTGAAGCACTACTTTAGCTAATGGGGCTTCCCACTGCCAGTGCAGTGCTGTGGCGCGATTTCTGTTCTCATCCTGAAGCAAAATTCTTACTATTACAAAATAGGTACTATTTTTGGGTTAGCGGAATCTGTCACTTGAAGCGTATGTAACCTGAAGGGTCTGTAACCCGAGGTACCACTGTACATTTTTGAACATTTACTTTATATATACTGTGGTGCCTCAGGATGTGAACGGGATCCGTTCCAGAGCCCCATTCACATCCTGAAGCGAACGCAACCCGTGACTGCGCGTCTGCACGTGCACGGGTCGCGATTCACCGCTTCTGCACATGCGCATGACGTCATTTTGATGTTCCGTTACTTCCGGGTCGCCACAGAGCGCAACCCGAAAACGTTCAACCTGAAGCAACTTCAACCCGAGGTATGACTGTATAAGACCTTAAAATTCTTATAACACACAAGAAGCCCGAAAAAGCCCCCTCCATACTACAGTGGTACCTCGGGTTCATTCCAGAGGTCCGTTCTTAACCTGAAACTGTTCTTAACCTGAAGCACCACTTTAGCTAATGGGGCCTCCCGCTGCTGTTGCGCTGCTGGAACACGATTTCTGTTCTCACCCTGAAGCAAAGTTCTTAACCTGAAGCACTATTTCTGGCTTAGTGGAGTGTGTAACCTGAAGCGTATGTAACCCGAGGTACCACTGTACGTTCTGCTTCTGGAATCCAGATTTTCTCTTTTGCAAGCTTCAGGGACGGCTCCTTCCCCTCCTGACAAAGGACCAGGCAGAGCTCTAAGCCACGGTGGTGTCAGGATGGAGCTGACTCCTGACTCAGGGCCAGGCTGAAAGCGATGGTGTCTCCCTCTCGGGCTCCAGCTCATAGATCAAGCTGTGACTTCGCCCTCATGGGGAAGTGTGACTAAGCACAAACTCATCAGCTGTGGGAGGAGGCGCCTCTTCAAAATCTGCCCCGAAGGAGATGAGATTGCCACTGTTAAGAAGAGTCGCCTGCTGATTGGAAGCCGGTCCTTGATGCCTGCAAAAAGTCTCCAGCCAAGAGGCGGCAGAGATGGCAATAGTGCCTGATAATTTTGTGAGTAAAAACAACCAAGAGCGTTTCCTTTTTCTGGTTTGTGGTGGTGGTGAGAACGTGGAGGAGGTTCCTCATTGTCTGCACCTTCGGGCGGGGATTGCCTGCCGGTTCCTACCTGCGGGTGCTGCTGGCACATTTCGCTATGGCCCTGGAACAAAAACCAGCACGGAGAGGCATCATTATTCGTGCCAGTAATGGGCTCTCCTCCCTCAGAGGCGTTTCAACAGAGGTCCGCCAGGGATTCTTCTTCTGCGACTCCTGCATTGCAGGGGGTTGGGCTGGATGACCCCAAGGGGTCCCTTGCAACTCAGTGATGCCGTGAAAACTGTTCGCCAGGAGGAGAAATGGGCTGAGGTGCTGTGAAGTACCGTAGGATAATCCGCTGCAAAGGACGGGGCTCTCGTACCACTGAACAGGTATTGTGGAAGGTGCAGTGGCGTAGCGTGGGGGGTGCAGGGGGGGCTGGCCGCACCGGGCGCAACATCTGGGGGTTAGGGTTAGGGGGCGCAAATCCACAGGTTAGGGGGGGCAAATTACTTGCCTTGCCCCGGGTGCTGACAACCCACGCTACGCCACTGGGAAGGTGCTCACCTGAGAAGGTGCATTTGCCAAAATTCCCTTGTCAGCACAACTCTGTAAACTGGGGGAGCCTTGCTGATGTGCGCACGACAGCTGTTGCCACAGGAGCCAACTCCTAGAGACTGAAATAAAATAATTGAGGGGTCCTCCGCCCAAAGTTAATGGGCATTGCCATTTAAATGATGTGTGCATGCCATGTGATTGATTATCCAGGATGGGGCTTATTTGGACACACACACCCCTCTCAATTTTTTAAAATTCCAGTTGGCACCCCTGTCTTCAACCTTTCCAGACCTGGAAGCCACCTTTGACCAAGTGCAATGTTTTGACAGTGTTACGCCGGCCTGTCTCCTTTTCTCCCCATCTTATTTTCTTTTAAAACAGACCAAAACATAAGGCCCATTCACTCCAGCCTTCGGTTCCCACACTGGACATGGGTGGCGCTGTGGTCTAAACCACTGAGCCTCTTGGGCTTGCCGATCAGAAGGTCGGCGGTTTGATCCCCGCGACGGGGAGAGCTCCTGTTGCTCTGTCCTTGCTCCTGCCAACCAGAGCCAGTGTGGTGTAGCGGTTAAGAGCGGTGGACTCGTAATCTGGGGAACCGGGTTCGCTTCCCCGCTCCTCCACATGCAGCTGCTGGGTGACTTTGGGCTAGTCACACTTCTTTGAAGTCTCTCAGCCCCACTCACCTCACAGAGTGTTTGTTGTGGGGGAGGAAGGGAAAGGAGAATGTTAGCTGCTTTGGGACTCCCTAGGGTAGTGATAAAGCAGGATATCAAATCCAAACTCTTCTTCTTCTTCTAGCAGTTTGACAGCATGCCAGTGCAAGTAGATAAATAGGTACCACTGCGGCGGGAAGGTAAATGGTATTTCCATGTGCTCTGATTTCCATCACGGTGTTCCGTTGTGCCAGAAGCAATTTAGTCATGCTGGCCACATGACCCAGAAAACTGTCTGCGGACAAACATCAGCTCCCTCGGCCTTAAAGGGAGATGAGCGCTGCAACCCCATAGTCGCCTTTGACTGGGCTTAACCATCCAGGGGTCCTTTACCTTTACCTCTTTTTTTTTACCAGCCAGATTCCAGAAAACAGGATCTGAGTTCAAGTGCAATTCTCCCTGTTCATGATACCCAGCAGCTGCTCTCCAGAGTTGTACTGGCTCCCACAGCAGAACATTCATGGCTAGTAGCTGCTGGCGGAGCCTTTTCCTCCCTGAATTTGTGCAACCTCTTCAAAAGCCATTCAAGTCGGCGGCCATCGCAAAGTCCCGTAGACATACTTTCTGCACTTCTGCTATGCGCCAAGTGCAGAAATGCTTTCTTTCGGCTGGAACAAATCTACCAAATGTTCAGCTCCATTAGAAACAGAATTGTAGAGTTAGAACTCTGGGCAACGCAGCAATTTTTTCACCCAGGGTGGGTTTCGAACCCACAATCCTGAGATTAAAAGTCTGATGCTCTACCGACTGAGCTATTCCAGAAGTTGTTTTGTCTTTGTAATTAGATAGTTTTCCAGCTAGATGGACCAGGGGTCTGGCCAGTTACGGAAGCGGCTTCCTTTTATAGCGCATAGTGAAACTTTGGAACTCACTGCCACTGGAGGCAGTGATGGCCACAGGTGTCGATTGTTAGACAGATTAATGGAGGGGAAGGCTATTGCTGTCTGCTAGCTATGATGGCTATCCTCTGTGACCGCGGTCAGAGGCAGCGATGTTATGAACACCGGTTTCTGCAAACTGCAGGAGAGAAATTGAGACATCTGGTTGGACCCTGCAAGAACACGATGCTGGACCATTGGCCTGATCCAGCAGGCTTCTTCTTGAATCACAGAATTGCAGAGTTGGAAGGGAACCTGGCGGTCATCTAGCCCAACCCCCTGCAATCCAGGAATCTTTCACACAACACAGGACTCGAACCCACGACCTTGAGATTTAAGAGTCTCCCGACTGAGTTATCCCTACCTTTCTCCAAGTGAGCCATAGATCCTTGGGCCGAGCGGGTGTTTGAAAGCAGTGCTTTGCTCATTCACTGCCTTTAAGTGTCATTTTGTCAGCCTGGGTTTTCCCTCCTTACGTCAACTGAACCAGCCACCTTTTCCTTTCCAACGTCCCCACCCTGCCTGCGCCCTTATGTTGAGCACTTGTTTTACACCTGCGCTGCAACGATAAACCAGTTTGGGAACCAGTTTGTCCATGCACCTTCAGCAAGGAAGTCTGCATTTTGGGAGAGGACGAAGAGCAAAATCCCCACTTGCCTCCCAGAACTACATTTCCCAGAGTTCCTTGGTCAGCAGGCTTCGAAATCCATCGCAGTGCAGATTTATTGCGTGAAAAAGAAAACCAACTTATGATATCTAGGTTTGAGGACTGAAGAAAATGGGATTGTTGTGTGTTATACTGCAATGGGTGTTTGGAACAATTTCCTGTATTTAGCTGACGGATGTTGGAAGACGCCCAGAGTGGCTGGGAAAACCCAGCCAGATGGGCGGGGTACAAATAATAAATTATTATTATTATTATTATTATTATTATTATTATTATTATTATGAATAAGAAGTTCTCCCCCCACCTCCTTTCTTTTCTCCCTTTCTTTTCTTCCTTTTGCTTTGAATTTTCATTTAGATTAGTTTTTTAAAAAAATCTTTGATAAAGAGATATTGGCCACTTGGTGCTAACTTTTGTATTCCCCCCCAAAAAAAAACTTTAATAAAATCTAATTCTTTTTTAAAAAACAACAACAAACATTGCCATAAACATGATGTTGCTTTTAAAATTTTATATATGAATTACGTGTCCCTCCCCGTTAGACACGTGTGGCTAAAAACCTGCATGATGGAGACATATTGGAATTCGTGGACATGGCGAATTTAGGTCCATTCATTTAAATAGGTCTACTTTGAGTAAAACTTCAAGGTCCAGAAAAGGGAAACCGAAATGATCAAGCAGGTAGCCTAACTCCGCGCTGAGGGAGAGCTCAGTTAGTAAAGCTCAAGACTCTGAATTTCAGGGTTGTGAGTTCGAGATCTGTGTTGGGCAAAAAGGGGGTCGGACTAGATGACCACAAGGGGTCCCTTCCAACTCGACAATTCCGTGAAAGTTTTGAGGACTTCTTAGGGAAAAGGCGATCAAAAGGCAACACAATAGTTTATAAAATAATGCCTAGCATGGAGAAAGTGGACCTTTTTCTCTCTCTCTCCTAACACTGGAATTCGTGGGCATCCCAGGAAACTGAATGTCAGGGACAGAGAAAAGAATGGTAGAATCTTAAGAGTTGGAAGGGACCCTGGGGGGTCATCCAGACCAACCCCCCCGCAAGGCAGGAATCTCAGCTAAAGCATCCATGACAGATGGCCATCCAACCTCTGCTTAAAAACCTCCAAGGAAGGAGAACCCACAACCTCCCAAGGGAGATGCTTCCTCTGCCAAACAGCTCTTGCTGTCAGAAATTTCCTCCTGCTGTTTAACCGGAACCTCCTTTCTTGTAGCTTGAAGCCATGGGTTCGAGTCCTGCCCTCCGGAGCAGGAGAAAACAAGCCTGTTCCCTCTTCCATGTGACAGCCCTTAAGATATTTGAAGATGGCTCCTTCAAGCGCTCCTCATAGGGCTGAGTTTCCAGACCCTTAATTATCTAGGCGATTAAGCTCCTTCACACAGTGCTTGGTTAATCTGTGGAACTCCCTCCCACAGGACAGAGTGATGGCTACCAACCTGGATGATAATAATAATAATAATAATAATAATAATAATAATAATAATAATAATAATTTATTATTTGTACCCCGCCCATCTGGCTGGGTTTCCCCAGCCATTCTGGGCAGCTTCCAACAAAGATTAAAAATACTGTAATACATCAGACATTAAAAGCTTCCCTAAACAGGGCTGCCTTCAAATGTCTTCTAAATGTCAGGTAGTTGTTTATCTCTTTGATATCTGATGGGAGGGTGTTCCACACAGTGGGTGCCACTACCGAGAAGGCCCTCTGCCTGGTTCCCTGTAACTTGGCTTCTCGCAATGAGGGAACCGCCAGAAGGCCCTCGGTGCTGGACCTCAGCATCCGGGCAGAACAATGGGGGTGGAGACGCTCCTTCAGATATACTGGGCCTTTGAGGCCGTTTAGGGCTTTCAAGGTCAGCACCAACACTCTGAATTGTGCTCAGAAACATACTAGGAGCCAAAGTAGGTCTTTCAAGACTGGTGTTATGTAGTCTCGGCGGCCGCTCCCAGTCACTAGTCTAGCTGCCGCATTCTGGATTAGTTGTAGTTTCTGTAGAAGAAGAAGAGTTTGGATTTGATATCCCGCCTTTCACTCCCCTTCAGGAGTCTCAAAGCGGCTAACAATCTCCTTTCCCTTCCTCCCCCACAACAAACACTCTGTGAGGTGAGTGGGGCTGAGAGACTTCAGAGAAGTGTGACTGGCCCAAGGTCACCCACCAGCTGCATGTGGAGGAGCGGGGAATCAAACCCGGTTCACCAGATTACGTGACTACCGCTCTTAACCACTACACCACACTGGCTTAGTAGATTAGTTGTAGATGGGTTTTTAAAACAGAATTGAACAAATAGCAATCCCTGTTGCTGTTCTGGTTTCTGGGATAGCTGCGCAGCCTGCATTCGCTCCATAAGACGCACACACATTTCCCCTTACTTTTTAGGAGGGAAAAAGTGAGTCTTATAGAGCAAAAAATACGGTAATCGGTATGATGTTGCAAGCAATGAATGACAACAAAACTGAGCAACCTGGATGTAAGATATACAGTAGAACAAAATATATAAAAAGGTAAAACTAAAGGGACTCCTGACAGGAAGGAGCGATGGCCACTAACTTGCATAACTTGAAAAGAAGATCAGACAAGTTCACAGAGGAAAGGGCTGCTGATGGCTGCCAGCCATGATAAGGCCACCAATATAAAAGGTAAAGCGTAAAGGGACCCCTGACCATTAGGTCCAGTCGTGGCCGACTCTGGGGTTGCGGTGCTCATCTCGCTTTACTGGCCGAGGGAGCCGGCGTACAGCTTCCGGGTCATGTGGCCAGCAGGACTAAACCGCTTCCGGTGAACCAGAGCAGTGCACGGAAACGCCGTTTACCTTCCCGCCAGAGCGCTACCTATTTATCTACTTGCACTCTGACGTGCTTTTGAACTGCTAGGTTGGCAGGAGCAGAGACCGAGCAACGGGAGCTCACCCCGTCGCGGGGATTCGAACTGCCGACCTTCTGATCGGCACGTCCTAGGCTCTGTGGTTTAACCCACAGCGCCACCTGCATATCTATATAAAGAGGTACCTACTGAATAATTATCAATGGAATATACATACTAGTGGATATCGTACTATTGGATCAGTGCTCACTGGATAATGTAGCTGCAGGTTACTGTTTTGTTGTCATTCATTGCTTTCAATTCCACTTCTAGCTGATGAAGAGTTTATTCCGAAACAGTTGAACTTTTGAGACTTTGGAGAGATGTCTTCCTTTGAGAGACGGTTTGGCGTTCTTCGCTATTCACTGGTTGTTTGAACCTTTGTTTGACTCTGATACAGTTACTTGCAGTTACTTGTATATTCTGTGAGATGTATTGTATCTTATATATATTATTTTGAAGTAGCTTATTTGTATATTTAGAATGGCATCATACCGATTATATATTTACTAACAGTTATTAGCCAGCAAAGGTCCATATTGTTAAAGCTATAGTTTTGCCTGTAGTGATGTATGGAAGTGAGTGCTGGACCATAAAGAAGGCTGATCGCCGAAGAATTGATGCTTTTGAATTCTGGTACTGGAAGAGACTCTTGAGAGTCCCATGGACTGCAAGAAGATCCAACCTCTCCATTCTGAAGGAAATCAGCCCTGAGTGCTCACTGGAAGGACAGATCCTGAAGCTGAGGCTCCAAGACTTTGGCCACCTCATGAGAAGAGAAGGCTCCCTGGAAAAGACCCTGATGTTGGGAAAGATGGAGGGCACAAGGAGAAGGGGACGACAGAGGACGAGATGGTTGGACAGTGTTCTCGAAACTACCAGCATGAGTTTGACCAAATTGCGGGAGGCAGTGGAAGACAGGAGTGCCTGGCGTGCTCTGGTCCAGGGGGTCACGAAGAGTTGGACACAACTAAACAACTAAACAACAACAACATTAGCCAGTGTGTTGTGTTTGCATTTTTGTAGATTGCCACATTTTGCAACACAAGGGTTTGTCTTTATTGCAGAAAAAGTTGGGGCTACAGGTAGTAATTTTCCAACACCGAAGCAGGTGCTTTCTCAAGTTGTCTCCTTTCTTCCTCTGATCATTGGGACAATTCCTCGATTTCCCCACTGTAGCAAGGAGGAACCGAAACCAGCTGAGGGTGTCTCAATAGTTCACAGGAATTTTTAAAAGCAAAATAAACTCATCGGTACCGTGCTAGTATCCTTTGTAAGCCACACCTTTCTGCAACCGCAAAGTGTCGTGTAGCATCATGCAATTTCAAGGGGGCGAAAGTGGCAGATTATGGGCCAATTTTGCACTGCGTGAAATGGGCTTCCCATCCTGTGACTCACTTTCCCAGGTACCAAACCTCCGACTTTTTCAAGGCTTGAACTCTGGTGGGAGTTCCTCGGTAAGAGCAGCTACGTATTAAAGCCTCGGGAAATATTGATTAGATCTGCCTGACAGAAGAGGTTGGAGAAGGGGCAGGAAGTTCACAGGATGACAAGCATTTTTAAGAAAGAAGGAAGTCGGTTATCTGAGGAAATGGGCTTAAGTAGCAAAGAAGGAACTGGATGCCCGCTGTGAGATTAGGATGCCGAACTAGATAGGACATTGGCCAACGAGGGAGGAGGAGGAGGAGGAGGAGGAGGAGGAGGAGGAGGAGAAGAAGAAGAAGAAGAAGAAGAAGAAGAAGAAGAAGAAGAAGAAGAAGACTCTGTTCTTCATGAAGAGGGAATATTCAAAGCAGCATTTTGTTCAGACTGAGGCCTGGGTTCAGATTCTCACACAGTCACAATTTGTGGGTGACCTTGGCCCAGACTCTTTCTTTTTCTCTCTCTCTTCCCTGCCCGGCTGGGCTGTTGTGTGGTTGTAGAAAGATAAGAGACTATTTGAGAACAAGTCAAAAGCTCTCAGTTATACAATTCGAAAATAGAATAAATAAGAGGGAAAACAAAGTTTGGGGAAATAAGGTAAGATGCAAGAAATTAGAGGGGAGAAAAATGGAATCCAGGGCAGGGGCGGGGGTGTGTGTGTAGTCTATACTGTATCCTTGGGAAAGTATTGAATTTATAAATTATTGTGATTATAAAATTTGAAAATAAAAAAAAATTAAAGAAAGCGCTACCTTCGAGAGGACTGTTTTCTTTTCTCTCTGTTTTTGTTTTTATTCAGTTTCTTTTATCTTATTGTATTCGGAAAAAGCTTTAATAAAACCTTATTAAAAGAAGAAACCAAGCCAATCATCTCACAGACTGGATGGTGTGATAGGAATTTTGAGGTCTTAGATATATGGTAATGTTCATAAGTGTACCAACCAAGCACGTACATAGATCAGCACAGGAAGACCGACCTGGAACCATTTTGATTCCTAAACTGAGCAAATGTTTTTTCTGCAAGGTCAAAGTGGGAAACCTCCCCATTGTCTCTTTCCTCACAAATCCCGTCTTAAGGGCACATTCAAGATATGAATAGGGTGTGAGCCTGTGACCTGGCTCAGGAACCAAGTACCGTATTTTTCGCTCTATAAGACACACCAGACCACAAGACGCACCTAGTTTTTGGAGGAGGAAAACAAGAAAAAAAATATTCTGAATCTCAGAAGCCAGAACAGCAAGAGGGATCGCTGCGCAGTGAAAGCAGCAATCCCTCTTGCTGTTCTGGCTTCTGGGATAGCTGCGCAGCCTGCATGCGCTCCATAAGACGCACACACATTTCCCCTTACTTTTTAGGAGGGAAAAAGTGAGTCTTATAGAGCAAAAAATACGGTATTTAACATTACAAAAGACTGGCCAGGCTCCCCAGGCAATCCAGTCAAGTAACCTGCCAGATAGGAGATAAACAAGGACAGGAGAAAAACAACATTCAATTTTCTGTTTAGACCGCCTTTTTGTGATGTAGGTGTGATGTATCTGACAGGTGGTCTTAGGTTACACCCCTTCTGTGATGTATGTATGATGTTTCTGGGGGTGGTCTTGATCTACAGGGTGGCAATTTCAAAAGTCTTTATAAGGCCTTGCGCGCCATTTTTCTGGGTTCCGCCTTCTTTCCTGTGAGTGAGGGGAGCACCCTGTTGCAACAGATCAATAAAGATCAAGCTTACTAGCTGCTTTGCTTCTCAATATTCTCTGGTTGGCCTCTGTTATTTTCTCCTACCAATAGGGAACCTATGTAAGGACTCTATGGGCTCTTGGGTACCCCATAAGGGAAAAGGGCAATTTTTGTTTACAACACAGAGATTCAAGACTGTGCGTGCCTCATTTTCTTCTTTCCTCCCTTGCAGAATATACCATTTTACCGGGCTATCCCGCAAGGCCTGGAACCAGAGTCATGGGTGCTGCTGGAAGGTATCATTCCACCACAGGGCAAAAGGTAACTCAGTACTGATATTATCTTCCCTAGAATGGATTTGGCGTCCAGAATTCGTGATGCAAGCAGAGGAGGCAAGTCGCAATTCCTGGCCAGGACTTGGTGCTAGGGCTTGTGGAATATTATGGAGAGAGACTGGGCCTAGGCATGTGCAGAGTGCCTTTCCTTCTGCTCTGAGGCACGGCAGCTACACCTCCCATAACTGACACCAGGGGAGATCTGAGCCACCCAGTCCCAGCTTTTTAGTGATTTAATTGCGCATTTAGGTGAAGAGATAAGGGATCTCTTATGTTACAAGGAACGCCCATAGCTCAGTTGGCAGGGCATCTGCTTTGCATGCAGAAGGTTCCAGGTTTGAATCCTGGCAGCCTCTCCAGTTAAGTCTGAGAATGTCCCATCTGAACCCCTGGAGAAGCACTGCTGCCAACCAGTGTAGACAATACTAAACTAAATGGACCAACCGTGGCTCCCCTTATTCCTATGAGGACTAGACCAAGGGAGAAGAAACTTGGTTAAAAGAGTTTAGGTTCCCCCTTTGTAATTGCAACAATTCCCTGTAAGCTGCCCACTGTCTATCCATATTAACTCTCTTAATTGTAATAGCCTCAATAGGAGATAGGCATAAAGGTGTTTCCCTTTCCAGCAGATTTTTCTCCCAAACTCTACACAAATTCTTCCTTAGAATATGGTTCATAAAACTTTTAGAAATTTTCGCCTTCCCATACCAGAGACATGCATGCCAGCCAAACTTCCAATCAGGACCATTCTTTTAACCAGCACAAGCAGGCTGCCTCGTAATAGATTTGCAGGTCTGGCGAGGCAAAACCTCCTCTTTCTTTTATGTCTATCAAAATTGTATGTTTCCCCCCCTGCCAAAATGAATTTAGAAATATCCTTCTTCCATTCTTTGAAGCAGCCGAAGTTATTTACAATTGGTATTGATTGGGATAAAAGCAGCATCCTGGAAAGTAGGTTCATTTTGATAGCTGAGATTCTGCCAGGTAGGGAGAGCGTCATTCTCTGAGTACCAGTTGCTGGAAACCACAGGAGGGGAGATTTCTCTTGTGCTAGGCTCCTGTTTTCAGGCTTCTCACAGGCATCTGATTGGCCACTGCGAGAACAGGATGCTGGACTGACCAGGTGGGGCCACTGGTTTGACCCAGCAGGCTTCCCCTATGCTCTTATGACTACAACTCTCATTATACCTAACCACTGGGCATGTTGGCTGGGAGCAATGGAAGTTCTGAGTCCAGCAACCTCTGCAGGGTCACAGTCTGCCTTGAACTAGGTGAGGGTGCTGGACTAGGACCTGGGAGACCAGAGTTCGAATCCCTGCTCAGCTATGAAGCTCGCTGGGTGATCCCGGAGCCAGTTGCTGCCTCTCAAGGCCTGAACGGCCTCACAGGGATGTTGTGAAGATGAAACAGGAGGAGGGGAACCATGTACTAGAGCTCGTTGGAAGAAGGCAGCATAAATACCGTATTTTTCGCTCCATAAGACGCACCTAGTTTTTAGAAGAGGAAAACAAGAAAAAAAAATATTCTGAACGAAACAGTGGATGTATGATTTTTGTGGTTCATGCTGTGGCCACAGACATGTGATTTGACGGTGAGTTTGGGGTAGCCCAATGCGAAAATCCTGAGGATCCACGTGGATCTGTGCTTTGTAACCACGTTTTTGCGCCATTGCGGCCCCACACAACAGTGGGTGCGTGATTTTTTTGGTGCAGGCTGTAGCCATGGACATGCTATGTGATCTGATGGTGAATTTGGGGTGACCCAATGTAAAAATCCTGAGGATCCATGGGCTTTTACCTCCCCCTTCCAGGCAGCCTCCTTTATCTCTAGCATCCCTTATCTCTCTTCCGACCCCACCGACCAGCTGTTTCCTTTCAACACTCCCTTCCCTCTTGTTTGCCTTAGTGTCTTTTCCTTAGCTGGAGCAGTTTTTTGCTTCTCCTTTTCTTCTAATTTCTCTCCTCATTGCTTTAGTCTTCCTGTTTCCCCCCTTTGCAAGTTTGCTGTCTTTACCTCCCCCCTCCCAGGCAGCCTCCTTTATCTCTAGCGTCCCTTATCTCTCTCCCCGATCGCTTGCTGATCAGCGGCTTTGTTTCAACACCCACTTCCCTCTTTCAAAAAAAGAGAGCATGATTTGCTTTTTGCCCCTGGGAAATTCAGCTCCAGGGACCACGCATTCGCTCCGTAAGACGCACAGACATTTCCCCTTACTTTTTAGGAAGAAAAAAGTGCGTCTTATGGAGCAAAAAATACGGTATATAAAAATATATATATAAATAAAGGACAGCAGAGGAGCAGGGATACAGGAAAGAAGTTGGCAGCAGGGCAATCATTGTTCAGCTAATTCTTACCTGGGGGGGGGGGATGGACGGAACAGGAACCTGACCTAGGGAACCTGATCTCTCTCACCTCTTTTCTCAGGTTCTATGTGGACTTTGCTTCCAGACAAGTTGAGGAGGGGAACAAGCCTCTGAGGCTGATGGTCAGCTTTGAGGGACCCCCATCTTCCGCTGGCTGGGTGACCCTCAACAGCTTCGCAGACCAGCAGTGGGGTGAGGGTCTGACGGTGATGGCCCCTTTCCGGCGAGGCCAGGCGTTCAGGATTCAAATCATCGTCACCCGGATGGGCTACAAGGTCAGGGTAGCAAAAACACGGGGGCTGGGTGAGGGGCGATGGTGGCTGCATGGGGACTGGGAGGGCAGAAGGCTGCTAGGAGCCCAAAAGTAGGTATAGTATAGGACAGAGGGGGCAGGTCTAGGAAGACAACAGCAAGATCCTACGTCTGCCCAGGGGTCCTGTTGAAACCATTGGCTGTTGCTTCCAAGTAAGCAGGGCTAAAGGAATGGAAATTCTAAGGTCTGTTACTGTTATGTCAAAAAGAACGTCCTGCACCCCCTCATTTTACTCCCTAGTTATTGCTATTAGTTTGAACTCTGCTTTCCTCATTGCTCTCTGCGAACAGATTGCTTTGTCCGCCGACGGACTTGAAACTCACTCCTTCCATTTTTAATAATAATAATAATAATAATAATAATAATAATAATAATAATAATACAGTGGTACCTCAGGTTAAGTACTTAATTCGTTCCGGAGGTCCGTACTTAACCTGAAACTTAACCTGAAGCACCACTTTAGCTAATGGGGCCTCCTGCTGCTGCTGCGCCGCCGGAGCCCAATTTCTGTTCTTATCCTGAAGCAAAGTTCTTAACCTGAAGCACTATTTCTAGGTTAGCGGAGTGCGTAACCTGAAGCGTATGTAACCCGAGGTACCACTGTAAAAGTTTATTTATATCCCACCCTCCCCAGCCAAAGCCGGGCTCAGAGCGGCTAACAACAGTAAAAATAGCACCATTTACATAAAATCACAGTCAATTGAAATACATTCTAAAATCAATTCAGAATCAAATTAATGGCAACCATTGGGCTAGAGTGCTATGAGGATTACAGAAGGAGAGAGGGGGTCAGACTGTGCCTTGGCTAAAGGCCTGGTGGAACAGCTCTGTCTTGCAAGCCCTGCGGAAAGATGTCAAGTCCTGCAGGGCCCAGGTCTCTTGTGACAGAGCGTTCCACCAGATCGGGGCCACGACCAAAAAAAGCCCTGGCTCTGGTTTAGGTCAGCCTAACCTCTCTGTGGCCTGGGACCTTCAAGATGCTTTTATTTGAAGACTGTAAGGTCCTCCGTGGGCCATACCAGGAGAGGTGGTCCTGTAGGTACGAGGGTCCTAGGCAGTATAGGGCTTTAAAGGTTAAAACCAGCACCTTAAACCTGATCCTGTACTCCACCGGGAGCCAGTGCAGCTGGTATAGCACCGGGTGAATGTGATCCTGTGGCGAGGACCCCGTAAGGAGTCTCGCCGCGGCATTCTGCACCCGCTGGAGTTTCTAGGTCAGTCTCAAGGGCAGCCCCACGTAGATAAAGATGTCCCACTAAATAAAAGATGTCACACTAAATAAAAAGCGCCAAACCAAAGAGTTTCAATCAATCAATCAATCAATCAATCAATCAATCAACCAACCAACCAATCAATCAACCAACCAACCAATGTGGACATAGCAGAGAAAACATGCACTCTTCCTCTTTCAAAGTTACTAGATGGTTAACTCCCCTAAGGTCCGCTTGAGTAGGGCAGGCGAAAAAAGCCAATATTCCTCCAAGCCAAGCGTGAGAAACTCATGGAACTAACTTAAAGTGCCTTTTAAAAGCGGTTAGAAAAATTAGTGGGTTTGTCAATCAAAGGCATGTTTAGAAGACATGGGTGGGGAATCTCTGGCTCTGCTCAGGTCATTGGGCCTTAAATCGCATCAACCCCAGACAGCACAGCCAACAGGGTTATTAAGAGTCCCACAATATCTGGAGGGCCACAGGTTCCCTACACCTGAGCTCAGTAGAGCCTCCCAGGGGTGGGTGCAGTCTACCTTTAACTACCGGTTCCTAGGCATGAATAGTGGAATCTTGCAGAGAGCTGTTTGGAAGAGCAATGGTAAACCAGAGCGAACAAGCTCCAAAACCTTTAACAGAAGCCTGTGTAGCTAGCGGAGTATTGAGGTCCCCAGGTAACTAAACAGGAGAGGCGCCACACATCAAACCACATGGGATTCTCATGTCTGTCCGAGTTGGGAGTTTTATCTTCCAACCCTTCTTGACATGCCTTTTTCCATTTCTTTGCCAGATCCTGGAGAGAGACATTGCCCTTTGTGAGTTCCGCCACCGCCTCTCACCAAAAAGTATCCGCTTCCTGGAGGTCGACGGGGAAGTCAAGCTCCAGAACGTGGCCGTCAGCTGGGAGGGGAACAGAGCACCAAGGGGCCGCATCCTGCCAACATTGGGCATGGGCCGCTACGCACGTTAGGAGGGCGCCGAGTGCCGGGGGAGGGCTGAGCCCTCCCCCAAAATAAAGGGGCACACCTTGATGCGAGCAGGAGGATATCCTAGGGCGAGAATAAATTATGCAAACCAAGCAGGGCTTCTGTTGTGTTTTGCAGAGTTTGCTTTTTCTGCAGGTGCGAAAAAATATGAAATTACTTGAGGAAGGAGCGGAGGAAAGGGAGAACGGAAGAGTGCCAAATGCCCATCTAATCCAGCATCGTGTTCTCAACGTGGCCAACCGAGTGCCTTTATACTATTGGAAGCCTGCAAACGAGAACCATAGCTGTAAAGGTAAAGGGACCCCTGACCATTAGGTCCAGTCGTGACCGACTTTGGGGTTGCAGCGCTCATCTCGCTTTATTGGCCGAAGGAGCCGGCGTACAGCTTCCGGGTCATGTGGCCAGCAGGACTAAGCCGCTTCTGGCAAACCAGAGCAGCGCACGGAAACGCCGTTTACCTTCCCGCCAGAGCGGTACCTATTTATCTACTTGCACTTTGAGGTGCTTTTGAACTGCTAGGTTGGCAGGAGCAGGGACCGAGCAACGGGAGCTCACCCAGTCACGGGGATTCAAACTGCCGACCTTCTGATTGGCAAGCCCTAGACTCTGTGGTTTAACCCTCCATTAATTTCTCATCCTCGTTTAAAGTAATTTGCTCTGGTGGCTTTCTTTTGTTTGTTCCAAATCTTCCAACATTCAGCTCTGTTGCACGTCCCTGAGTTGTATTATGCGAGAGGGAGACAAACTTCTCTCTTCTCCGATACAGAGAACAGAATGGGGTTTGTGTGATGCTTTGTGGACTACGGGAAATAGAACCCATGAGATCTCGTGCCATGATATCAATGTCTTCCTAACGCCCAGAGATGTCCTTACCGGGAGGGAGATAAAATGGGATGCTTGGGAGGTACAAGATTCTGAGAACCAGGAAGGAACAGCAGCAAAACAAAGAGGCCACATTATTTCTAGATCACAAAAGCTGCCATCTTTGTGTCAAAGATGCTCTGTTTGTATGTCTGTTGTACAGCCAATTCTCTGTTACATCTTTTATTTCCACATTGAAGGAATGGGTAGTGGATTTTTTTCTTGCTGCAATTCCCGCCGCCCAAAAAAGTAACCATTTTAGGTCAAGTCCTAATCCCCTATGACTTCTTTGCCAAAATGTGGGTCGCCAATTCTCCACAACCCACATTCCCATTGCTACTGGTTCAGTACCAGAAACCTGCAAAATATGCATCTGAAAAACCGAAATACACATTTGGAAAACCGAACTGTTAAGAAACCTCACAAAATCCTCATTGTACCTCTTCTTTCTCTTTGCCAGGGAGTGGTTAGAGACGGCAACTTTCTTGTAGGAAAACGTTAATAAACAGCAAGATTTATCATTATCCTAGGCTGCAAAGCACACACACACAAAGCATCCAATGCTTGCCTTTTTAGTGTTGCAGAGAATGTGTTGAGCTAGAGAGAAAGCTTAACAGATCCAATACTTACCAGCAGAGGGGGAAATGGTTTGTGACAGACATGGACGGCAATAACTGCCTCCTTGACAAGAGTTTATACTAGCTGTGGAATTTCTTTTCCAGTCGCTGATCTCCAAATGCCTTAAGTTGAGGCTAAAACTGGATTTTGTCTCCGAAGTCCTTATTTGTGGATGATCATGTGGCAGAGACAGCAAAAAGTGATAAGTTCATGTTAGTCCATAGTAAGATTTGACGTGAAGATCTTAGTTTCAATCGCCCTCTCCTGGTTTCTGATCCATAATTGACTTCTGCTCAACGATTGAAACTAAGATCTTCACGTCAAATCTTACTATGGACTAACATGAACTTATCTCTACTCATAAACTCTTATCTTTAATACTGTAACGAATCATGGTGTTATACATATCCTTATGAGTTTGAGTCTGTAATCTGAGTTTGTAATCCTTGTCAGAATACATACTTTTGGATGGATTACTTTTTGTTACAATCGACTACTGATTTGCGAGTAGGAACCATTCCCACTATTGAAACTTATATTGGCCTGAGTTCGTGGTGTGCCTTTTTCCTGGAAATTTCCTCAGAGCAGCCAGCCATTTTAACGGCTCTCCTGCGTTGCTTTTAAAGGATTTTGTGTGACTCTACCCCGATCTTTTGCGGCATATAAATGCTAAGGGTTGGGCCGGGAGCCCCGTAATGTGCCAAGTCTTCCAACTGCACCAGGCAGCTTTGTGTGAATTTGCCAACGGTGGTAAAGGAACAGGGATGGGGAGGCAAATGAGTAAAGGAGGGAAGCGGTGGGAAATAATAATAATAATAATAATAATAATAATAATAATAATAATAATAATAATAATAATTTATTATTTATACCCCGCCCATCTGGCTGAGTTTCCCCAGCCACTCTGGGAGGCTCCCAATCAAGTATTAAAAACAATACAGCGTTAAATATTTAAAACTTCCCTGAACAGGGCTGCCTTCAGATGTCTTTTAAAAATAGGACAGCTACTTATTTCCTTCACATCTGAAGGGTGTTCCACAGGGTGGGTGCCACTACCGAGAAGGCCCTCTGTCTGGTTCCCTGTAACTTGGCTTCTCGCAGTGAGGGAACCGCCAGAAGGCCCTCAACGCTGGACCTCAGTGTCCGGGTAGAACAATGGGGGTGGAGACGCTCCTTCAGGTATACCTTTAAGGCTGTTTAGGGCTTTAAAGGTGAGCACCAACTCTTTGAATTGTGCTCGGAAACGTACTGGAAAGAACGACAACAGAGAAATCATCCTTAAAAATATTACATTTTATTGTCTTGTTCCCAAGTGGGAGGAGGGCTGGTTTTCCCCGGAAAGCTCGGAAGTTTGTAGAACAGAGGCAGACAGAAGCCAGCTACTCCCTATTGGCTGAACTGCCCGAACCCTGCAGAGGGCAGGCATTCAGGAGCAAACACAATAAAATAAGCTAAACCTTCTCCGGCGACAAAAAGAAAGAAGGAAGAAGAGAACCAAAACGAAAAAGATGGGTGACCAAAAATTTAAAAAGGTGTAGGAATGTTACTGGTTCCCCACGCCCGCCCCCAGTGCTACGGTCAGCCATAACTTTTTAATTACATGATGAAGGAAAAAGACAAAGACAAAAAAAAAAAAAATACCGAACAAACAAACCCAAACACACCCTTCGGCAATATACGATGCTAGATGTATATATATATTTAATAATAATAAATCTGGACGTTATTAAATTGCAACAGTTTGCTGTGTTTTTAATTTCTCTCTTTTTTAAAAAAAAGATCTCTGCACGGTTCTCTTTCGTTTTAGATTTGGTCCTCAGAAAACCCTGCACCATGATGAAGAAATTACAAAAAAATAGATATATATATAATATATATATATATATATATAGAAGCGTGAAGCAATGGATTTTTTATTTTTTTTAATGGGTTGTTCAGAGCGAGGCGAGAGAGAGAGAGGAAGACTAAGTGAGCGAGTCGCTCCTGCCCTGCGGGGGGAGAAGAGGGAACAGCCAAACAGTTTGCGAGGTGCTCAGAAAGCTGTTTTGCCTGCAGCGGAGTCTGTTTCACTACCTTGCAAGAATCACTCCCAGAGGATGCTGGGAAACACGGTCTTGGGGCTCCCCCCTCCTTCTCAGACACCCCTCAAAAGTTCCCTCCGAAAGCACCTGTAGTTATTTGCGATTCCCCCTGCCCTCCGCCTTGGGGGTCACCTACCCACAATTTCACTTTTCTCACCCTCACACCCAAAAACACCCTCGGGTGTGAAACAAGGGTGTCGAGAAAGGGGGAAACGAGACAAATCCATTCCGGTTCGGCCTGCTTTTTAAGACTGATGCTCGGCTCCTAGCACCTCTACCCCCTCCCGGAGAAAGTTAAAGCCCCTCCTCGCGACCCCTCTGGGCGCACTTCGCGCGAGAAAACGAACCGTTTTCGCGTTTCGGCCTCAAAGACGGGCGTCGGTATTGCTGAGATTGTGTTATTCCCAAACTCTGTTACAAAAGCGGCTGGGGGGGGGGGTTGCCGCGACCTGATGGCATGGGGCAGAGAAGGACGGGAGGATTTATAAAACCGGAGACTAGGGTGGGAGAAAAAAGAGGAGAAAGGGCCCGACTGGGGTGGGGATATCCGTTCCGCAAAGGTTTTGCTTCTCCTGCGAGCGTCGGGGAAGAAGCTGCGACGGATTTGAGGAGAGAGGCACTGCCTCTTTGAACACTCGCGTGCTAAGTCTGCGGAATGGGAAAGGGCCAATATGCCCTTGCCAGGTGCAAGCCCTCCCAACTAGCCCCGAATGGGAAGGCAACCTATTTCTTCAAGCAGGCGAAGGGCAAACCGCGGACGTCAAACTAAGCAGCGTGTGCCACGGAGAGCTTGGGTGGCCGTGAACGAGGGCACTGCTTAAAGGAGATGCCTAGGACTGGCTGTACAGACCCAACTCTGCTTCCTAGTCAAAGCAAACAGCCTGGGCAGAAACCGCGAGTTTGGACCTAGACGCTTTAAGGGGGTCCCCATCCTCCTCCTCCTCCTCTCGCCCCTAATGGGGGGAGGAGCCGGTCGGAGGTGCGACGCTGGGGTTGGGGGGCGAGAGGCACAGGCTAGGCCCAAAAACTGCCTAGCGCAGCGAGCGGAAAGGTCCGGAATGAGGTATCTAGATTCTGTGTCAGAGAGAGAGAGAGGAATGCAAGGAAGTGGGTTTCGACAGCCCCTCCGGATCCTGAAGGCGATGGGTTTCGACGTGCCGCGGACTGAGGGCGGCTTGAGGGTACCCCAGACACATAAATTAAAAGGCAGCGCCCGAGAAGAGATGGGAGGGAGGGGCCTGTATATGCCAGTCGACAGTAGAACTCTCCATCCCACTCGGGGCCCAATTAAGATCAGTAGAAGGAGGGAAACCGGAATGTCATCTATATCTAACAATAATAGCCATCTGAACCGCGGCGGCAGCAGCCGGGATGCTTTATGGCCTTTGCTGGAAAGGCCTCGGGGCCGAACTCTCCCTTCCTCCCCCGGGAAGCGAGGAGCCACACCGAGCTCCTCCGCTGCTCAGAGTTTTGGGGAAAAGACTTGGAACTGTTGCATAGTGTCCGTAGAGTGCGCAATGGGGATGGGGTGGGGGAGAAGGGGGTGGGGAGGGGGTGGCCCAGGCCAGCTCCCAGGGGTCGCCCAGCGTGGAGGCAGCTTTCTGTCCTCGGAGAGAAAGTGAAAGAGAGAGAGAGAAGGAAAGAGAAAGACAACCTTCCCATTGCTGTGTGTGTGTGTGTGTGTGTGTGTGTGTGTGTTTGTGTGAATGGGGGAAAATCAAGAGTGTCGCCCCCCCTCCCCAAAAAGCGCCAGCGCTTGCTGTTGCCGCCGCTGCCTCCGGCTCTAGCCTCACAGGTCGCTCTCGCCGTAAAGCGCCGTGGAGAAGGACTTGTAGTCAAGGGCGCCGGGGATGGCGTCGGGCCCCTGGTAAGGTGCCATGCGCGCGATGCAGTACTCGGCCTGGTCGGGGGGGAGCTCTCGCCGAAGCTCCTCAGCCGTGATGTAGTTCTGCGTCAGGGATGGGGGGGGGGAGAGAGAAGAAGAGAGGCCTGCGTGAGGTTGCGCCCACCGGGTGGCAGATCAGGAACATTGGGATAACACAACGTGGTTTTTTGCGGTCCCAAGCTAATATTTGCAGCAATTTCCACCGATCTGCAGCACATCGATTTAAAGCACATGGCTTCCCCTCCCTGCAGAATCTTGGGAACTGTAGTTTAAGGGTACTGGGAGTTGTAGTTCTGCGAGGGCAAAGCTACAGCTCCCAGGATTATTATTTTTTAAAGTTTATTATTTTACATTGATTTACAGTGGTACCTTGGGTTAAGTACTTAATTCGTTCCGGAGGTCCATTCTTAACCTGAAACTGTTCTTAACCTGAAGCACCACTTTAGCTAATGGGGCCTCCTGCTGCCGCTGCACCGCCGGAGCATGATTTCTGTTCTTATCCTAAAGCAAAGTTCTTAACCTGAAGCACTATTTCTGGGTTAGTGGAGTCTGTACCCTGAAGCGCATGTAACCCGAGGTACCATTGTACGTTAAGATCATATAACATACAATTTACATCAAAATCTATTTATCCTGGCAACTTCCCATCCTTAATTCGTGATGGTCTGAGTCCCTCTCCTCCCTGCTGCCTGTCTAACCTATTAACCTTATCCATTCACCTAAATCCTATATTGCAATCTTTTCTATTTTCTTTCCATTGCTCACAAGGGAAAACCTGTATGAAATTTTATTTCGCTGTATTGTGTTCTTATATAAACTAAAAAGGGTCTCCGTTCTTCCCCAGATATTTTGTCTTACGGATTCCTTATTTTAGCTGTGAGTTCCCAGATTCTTGGGCGGGCGTGGGGGAAAGTCGCGTGCTTCAAATGCGGTGTGGAATGTGTTTGAAACGCACGAGCAGATCTACCCCCCAAGTCATCTCAAGGGGAAAAAATGTCTTGGGTGACTACGCTCTCTGAACTTTCAAAAAGTTTTCTAAATTCTGCACCGAGGGAAGTCATATTCTGTCCTGCAATCAGGCGAAAGCTTGCACAAATCTGCATGATCTCCCTTACTTGGCCTTTGAGAGGGCTAAGGCGTTCCTGAAGCCCCCAGCCCAAAATGCTTAGAAAACTGACTCTGTTCTTCCTCTGGCTTCTGAGATTTGAGCACTCTCAGCAATGCCTTTTCAGCCACAACAGCTAGAAATGTGGTTGGTTTTTTTGCTCGTTTCTTTAAAGTCTTTCCTCTCCCTTGTTGAACTCACCTTGTCTCCAGCCAGGACCTTGAAGGAGGCAATGACCTGGTCGGCCGTATCCGTGTCCGTGGTCTCCCGGGACATGAAATCGATGAAGGCTTGGAAAGTCACCACTCCGCTGTTGTTGGGGTCCACGACACTCATGATCCGGTTGAATTCCGCATCTCCCTGGGGAGGCAGGGGTGGGGGTGAGAGAAAGGAGGTCATTTGAGTCTCCTGGCAAAAAGGCAGCGAAACAGCTGAGTCCGTTTGACGGCTCTGACACCTTTGCTGGAAAACTCAGCTGTGGCCTCAAGCTTTAGAGAAGTCCCCCCATTCCGTGTCAAAGTGGCTGTCCGAATTTAGACTGGTGGGAATTCTGCGGAGAACTACACCGGACGATCTTGGCTCAAACCTTTCTTGCTTAAGGTTTCCTAGGCTTAATTTCCATTTGAATCTCCTGTGATCGCAGCGTTATACTAGGGAGGAGCCATAGCAGGGCGGCAGGTCACCTGCTTGGCATGTAGAAGGTCTCCGGTCCCTCCCATCTCCAGTTAAAAAGAAAAAAGACCAGATAGCAGGAAATGGGGAAGAGCTTCTCTCTGTCTCAGATCTTGGGAGAGCGGCTGGCAGCCTTGGCAGGCAATGCTGGGCTCAATCAGCCGACCCCAACCTAGCGCCCTCCAGAGGGCCAGCGATGAAGGAGGGCACCGCGTTGGAGAAGGCAGAGCTAGATGGGTAAACAAGTCAAACCTGACACAAAAGCAGTTTCCTCTACACTACTTATTAGAAATCTATACCCTGCTTTTCACTTTATATGGGTCTCAAAGTGGCCATCGGAGAATAAAAATGTTACCATGCCCCGACGCTGTCATGTTTACCTGAAGCATATGGCTTTCCCCCAAGGAATTGTGGGAACTGTAGTTTGTTAAGGGTACTTGGGAGCGTGGCTCTGCGGAGGGCAAACTACACTTCCCAGCATCCTTTGGTGGAAGTCACATGCTTCAAATGTACGGCACAGCTGTGCCCGAAATGTAAAATGCTGGAGAATAAAACATCGGAGCAGCATTTGTGAGGGACAGAGGCCTCCTGGAATAAAACCATCTTAACCAGGCACCTGAAACTTTGTAGGGGTGGTGCCTGCCTGATAGCTGATCCCCCCATGTTTATTTTATACAAAGTTGTCCCTCCATAGCCATCCCCACTCAACCAAAGGGAGCTCCCCTGCCGATTCATAGTAGGAATAGTCTGCAAGATCATCTAATCTAGCAACCTGTCCCATAGCGACCAAACAAGCACCCCCAATGGGAAGCCCACAAGCAACAGCACCCTCTCCCCACCTGTGACTCCCAGCAGCCCTAGCAAATGCCCACCCACCAGTAACCCTGAATTTCCCACCCTCCTCCGCCTTGTCTTGCAAACCACTTGGCCGTAAGCACAGCCCCCCGGCCCTTGACCCGACTTGACATCACGTTCCGACTCACACCCTAGGCCCGTGTTCTTCAGCCTGGACCACAACTCCCATAATCCCCGGCTAAGCTGGCAGGGGATGATGGGAGTTGGAGTTCAGCAAGGCTGGGTACCCAAGGCAGAAGGACGGCAAGGGCCGGCCACACAACGGACAGATGCAGCATTTCGGCTGTCACCAGCTGCTGCCGTCGGCATGGAGGACAGAGCGAGGAAGAGAAGTGGGGGGGAAAGCAGAGAGCGGAGCGTACCAGGCTGTATCCCGTGGAGATAAGCAGAGCTCGGTAGTCGTCTGTGTCCATGCTGCCCGTGCGCTTCTATTCCCAGAGGCCGACAGGCGAAGGGAGGGAGAGAACGCAGATGGAGGAGGCATGCAAAGATGGAAAGGGAAGAGAGGGCCGCAGAGCCCCACGGAGGAAAGAGACACAGAAAGAGAGAACATCAGTCAGGAGGAGCCATCGAGATGCCACGTAAACAGACGACAGGGGAAGTGGGGGAAGACACGGGCGCACAAATCGGATACACGAAACACGGCGACGACAAGGTGGCGGGAGGAGGAGGAAGAAGAAAAGTGGGTGTTTGATGGTGGGGAGAAACGAACGTGGTGAAGGAAGAGAGAAAGGAGATCAGGTTAATTGCAAGGTCGCCGAGCGGCTGCGCAGTTTTTAACGGGCATCGGGTACCTGTCGGTCATTCTCCACATCGTATCCCAAACTGATGAGGCAGGCTTTGAACTCTTCAGGTCCCAGGGATCCGCCGTGGTCCTGCCGCCGGGCCACGCGCAGGGAGGGGCGGAGGGCGCGGCATGCACATTTGAGGGGGGTGGGGAGGGGGGCGGGAGAGCCCACGTGCACACGACAAGGGAGGGGGGAAGGGGGAAAGACATGGCGTTAGTTCCAACACTCTCGTGGATGCTCTCGGGGAGCTCCTGCCCGCAGGCCCAGGAAGTGGTCAGAGGAGGAGGGGGAAGAAGACGAAGAGCCCTTTGGGACTCCCTGCTTCAAGGACCTGGCTGGGGCGCTCAAAAGAGACAGGACTTTCACGCCAACACCTGTTCTGATCAGACGTTCGGCAACAAGCCGTGAAAAAATGAACACTGGCTTCTATGGTGGGTTGTCAACCTGGGAAGGGAGCCCAACTAGGAGAAGGGAAACTCTGAGCTTAAACCTCCGCTGCTTTGCAGGACATCTTTGGGAGATGAAAATAAAAATAATTTACCATTTATACCCTGCCCATCTGGCCAGGCCTCCCCAGCCACCCTGGGCGGCCCCCAACCAAACATTAAAATGCAGTAATGCATCAAATATTAAAAGCTTCCCTAAACAGGGCTGCCTTCAAATGTCTTCTAAAAGTTTGGTAGTTGTTGTTCTCTTTGACATCTGATGGGGGGGGTGTTCCACAGGGCGGGTGCCACCACCGAGAAGGCCCTCTGCCTGGTTCCCTGTAGCTTGGCTTCTCGCAGTGAGGGAACCACCAGAAGGCCCTCAGCGCTGGACCTCAGTGTCTGGGCTGAACGATGGGGGTGGAGATGCTCCTTCAGATATACTGGACCGAGGCCATTTAGGGCTTTAAAGGTCAGCACCAACACTTTGAATTGTGCTTGCAAATGTTCTGGGAGGAAGGCTTGGGAGGAAACCCTGCACAAATCCAGAGCGGAGTCCCTAAGACGGTTGGATGGCGCCTTCTACGCCTCCTTCCGGCAACTCCTGCAGCCAAGCTGGTGCCAAATGTCTTGCTCTGCTTTCCTTGGGACCACATCAGTGAGCTTGGTGTGTGTGTGTGTGTCTTGCCATCCAGGAGCCCAGGACCTCAAGACAAATCACCCAGGCTTGCACCCCGGGGGAGGCCACTTGGGTGCTGCTAACGCAGTGGTTTGACTTCACCCCTGGAGGCAAACTCCATTGTGTCTCAAGACAGACAGATGCCAACAATAGGCCTGGCCAGTTTCCTCTGGACACAAATCGAACAGGTCTGATTTGGGTGGCAGAAAAGCGGCTGGAAGCTGGAGCGCCAAACCATTCAACCCTTTCTAAAAAATTCTGCCAAGAGCAAGCAGAGTCACCCCGAGAGCTGGCAGCTACTGTCTCAGCCAGGCCCACCTCGCAGGGTTGGTGGTGATAAAATGCAGGGAGGGGACTGCAACTACCCTGAGCCCTTTCAAAGAAGGGTTGGGATAAAAATATAAATCATGAAGAACGAGCATGGCCTGGAAATTAAGGAAAGCAAGAGCACTCATGGCAGCGCTACCAGGCTGAGCTCAGAGGACCCTCCAACTGGTGCCAGACTCTTTGTCGTTTTTCAATCTGAGGGAACGGACCCTTTCCTGTGGGCAGGAGATTCCTCTCTTTCATTCTTTATTTTAGTGATCAGAGGCAGGAAAGTCACACGCGCACACAAACGCACAGAGGGAAGCCTCTTCTGCACCCAAAAACGACTTTCCAGCTGCTCCACGGCGAGGCCCCAGCCCTGCGCCAAACTCAGGTTACCTTATCGAAGTGGTTGAAGGAGGCCCGGAACTCCTGCATCTGCTCCTGGCTGATCCCCTTGGCGTCCCGGGTCAAGATTTGGTTCTCCACTTCGTTGCTGGTCCGGGCTGTGGTGGTGAGGAGTTGTTCCCACCCGACACGGATATGCTGGAACGAAGAGTTCGGGGCGGGAGGGGAAGAGGCAAGGCTGAATAACTCACTCGCCTTGGTGTATGTACTGCCTTCTTGAAAGCTGAATCCGCACCCGGGATCTATCAGGGGCTAAGATCTGGTAGAGGGCAGAGGGTTCCCCCAGCCCAACAAGGGTTGCTTTGTAAAGAACTAGGCAGAACCCCCCGAATCAAAGCCTCCCCACTCAGCAAAAGGGCCTAGGAAGACGAGCCCGGCTGGTGCAAGCCTGAAACCCTAAAACCAGCAGCCAGCCCTGGAAACGCTTGAGACGCTGCCTTCCTATATGTTTCCAAATGGCTTCGACTGAAGTACTTTATCATTGTTGTCTCTGCCATTTATTCTTTGAATAATAATAATAATAATAATTTTTTATTTATATCCCGCTCTCCCCAGCTGAAGCCGGGCTCAGAGTAGCTAACAACAATAAAAATAACACAGCTTTCTAAAATCAATTCATTTTAAAATCAATTCAAAAGTCAAATTCATGGCAACCATTGGGCTAGAGTTCAGTGAGGATTACCAAAGGAGGGTGTCAGGCTGCGCCCTGACCAAAGGCCTGGTGGAACAGCTCTGTCTTGCAGGCCCTGCAGAAAGACGTCAAGTCCCGCAGGGCCCTAGTCTCTTGTGACAGAGCGTTCCACCAGATCGGGGCCACAGCCGAGAAAGCCCTGGCTCTGGTAGAGGCCAGCCTAACCTCCCTGTGGCCTGGGACCTCCAAGATATTTTTGTTTGAAGACTGTAAGGTCCTCCGTGGGACATACCAGGAGAGGCGGTCCCGTAGGTACGAGGGTCCTAGGCCGTATAGGGCTTTAAAGGTTAAAACCAGCACCTTAAACCTGACCCTGTACTCCACTGGGAGCCAGTGCAGCTGGTATAGCACCGGATGAATGTGATCCCATGGCGAGGACCCCGTAAGGAGTCTCGCCGCGGCATTCTGCACCCGCTGGAGTTTCTGGGTCAGCCCCATGTAGTGGAGTTACTTCTTTGAAAAAAAACAGCTACAGTGGTACCTTGGTTCTCGAACGCAAATCCGTTCCGGAAGACCGTTCGAGTTCCAAAGCATCCAAAAACCGAGGCAACAAAGGGCTGTCTGCAGATTCAGCTGAGAAAATTGAAAAGCACGCAGCGGAAGCTGTTTGACTTCCAAGGCGCGTTCGAAAATGGAAGCATCTGCTTCAGGGTTTTCGTTGCGTTCGGGTTCCGAAACTTTCGTCAACGGAGACGTTCCGAGGACCGAGGTAAAACTGTATCAGTTTTGCGAGGCCTGTTCCCTGACTCCCATTTCCCCAGCATGCAAACTGCCAGAAAAAAACACCCCAGAGCGGCCGGTTGTCTGGCTAGCTGGCTGAGAGCGTCCCCACGCAGCCCTCACCTCCATGGTGAAGTTGGTGTGCTTGTTGTCGAAGATGAGCGCCTCTTGGATGAGCTGGTGCTGCTGCTCCAAGATGTCGATGTTGGGCTTGTAATCCACGATGCTCTGCTCATACAGCTTCAGGTGATCCAGCTGGTCCTCCAGAGTCCCGTTCATCTCGATGGAGATGCGCCCAATCTCCTGGCGGAGGGGGGAGAGAAAAAGGCGGAGCCGTGTCAGGGCAAACAGACCGGGCAGGCAGAGATCCTGCCCAGAACTAGCTTGACCGCCTGGCTTTTAGACCTGGAAGGCACTGCCCCTAATTCAACCAGTGGGCTAGTATTATACTGCAAGTCCGCTACACCAGCCCAAAAGGCTCTCAGAGCAGCAGAGCCCGTGGTGAGTGATGGGCGATTCCTGGCTCACACGTCTCACTGTTGGCTCTTACGCTGTACCGATGCTCCAGAGCTCCAGCTTTTTCCACCTGCCTTGCCCCACCCTCCAGAACCTGAGAGCCTTTCTCAAACCTTGACTATGAGAACAGCAAAAGCAGCTGGGAAGGGAGGAGGAGTTCAGGGATATTTTCAAAAAACATTTTCGTCATCTGTGTGCCCTCGTTTCTCAATTTGATGCTGGTTTTGTGGTTATTTTATGCATTGTGCCCTGCCGTTATTTTTACTGATTACAGCTTAGTAATTCTTTATTCTAACAGATAAGTGTAAACTGTTTAATTATTATTTGCCGGTATTTAAATTAACAGTTTACTGTTATACAGTCATACCTCATGTTACGTTTGCTTCAGGTTGAGCGCTTTCAGGTTGCGTCCCGCGGCGACCTAGAAGTACTGGAAAGGGTTACTTCCGGGTTTTGCTGCTCGCGCATGCACAGACACACAAAATGACGTCATGCACATGTGCAGAAGTGGCGAATCCCGACCCTCACACTTGCAGACGCGGGTTGCATTCCTTTCAAGTTGTGAATGGGCCTTTGGAACGGATCCGGTTCGCAACCAGAGGTACCACTGTATTCTAATGGACTAATGAATATTGCTTTATTCAAGTTGTTTATTTTTAACTTATGCTTTTATTATGAGTTTTTAAAGAATTGGGTATGATTGCTATTAGGCGTGTGATCTTTGCTGTCTATCTTGCAGGCTCGTAAACTGCCTTGTGTTTACAAGAAAGGCGGTATACGAATTGATAGTGAAAATGAAACAAAACGGAAATCTCTCCTCTCTGCACCTCTCCAAATTCTCCTGTGGGGCAAGCGGGGAGCAGCAAGCGGGGAGCAGCAGGCAGAGCGCCCTCACCTCCATTTTGGTCTGGATCCAAGGCCCCACAATGTTGGCCTGGCTAGCAAACTGCCGGCGCAGATGTTCATTGGACTGCTGCTTGCTCTGCTCGTCTTGCAGGGCATGGTCCCTCTTTGGCACCAGTTGCTGGACCTGCTCCAGCGAAAACGAGAACAAAAAGAGTTGGATCACTGACCCCCAGCGTCTCCCACCAGCCAAACTGGCCGTGGGCCACTTCAGCCGGGCGTCTTCTCTCTCCCCCCACCTCCCTCCAGGACACTGCCTGGATTCGTGACACCATCCGGACATCTCCACTCACCCTTTCCCACTTGGAGTTGATGATCTGCGGAGTGACCGTAGTGTACGGGTTGTTCCCGGAGAGTTTTATGTTGTTGTAGTCTGCAATCTTCTGCGCTTCGCTCTGGATTCCCAGGATGGCCTCACGCTCCTTGTCCGCGTCGGGAAGGGTGGACTTGAACTGATCGTGGGCTGCAATCAATCCCTGGGAGAAAAAGGGGTTTGTTAGCTGCGATTCCTGCCTTGCAGGGCGTTGGACTAGATTAAAATCTTCGGGTCCCTTCCAACTCTACAATGCTATGATGCTGTGACCCAGGAGGCAGAGCGCCGCCTGTCAAGTTCTGTTTGGCTTTTAAAGCCACGTGAAAGCAGCTTCATGTATAGGCATATGAACCTGTCTTATACCAAGTCAGGATGCAGGAAGCTGCCTTAAGGTGATGGGTCCTCCAAGCCTCAGGTGAGCTTCCCCAGTCCTGGGGGCCCAAGATTCTCTGAACTGGTGTCATGGAGCAGTTGGACTCTGAGGAGTGGTGGGAGGAACTGTTGGGAATCTGAGTATGTGCAGCTACTCACACGGAGTCAATTAAGGTTTGGTAGACAGCCAGAAGGCAATCTGAAGGAGTAAGTCTGCCTGGTGATAACAGAGACATGGAGACCGCTCCCTGATTGGTCAAGCTCTCTCAAGGGAGTGATAATTAATGGCCTACTAACTGGAATGTGTTAGTTCGTGAGTTCAGAGGTTCAGAGTTCTGTGTGTCAGTGTAGGAGTTGTGAGTCGTGTGAGAGAGAGCTAGCTAAAGATCTGTGTTCTATTCCTGTAAATAGTCCACCGTATATAATAAACACCTAACTACAAGTTCCTGGTTCCTGCTTTGTCTACCCTGTCTGCAGCCAAGTCGCCAAATGCTTCCGTGGATTCTGCGTTTACTCTGCTAGGTCTGGCTAAGGTCCTGCAACTAGTCAGAAAGTTGCGAAACACCAAATAGGTTTAGCCAATAGGAACGAGTTGGGAAATCTCGGCGGAAGGAGGTTCAGAGCCTGGGGAGGAGTGGTGGGACAATGACGGGTGCTCAGAGGGAGAAGACCAGGAAGAGGAGGTGTCAGAGACCAAAGGGGTGACAGGGCTTAGTGAGCAGGGAGAGTCTGTGGCAGAAAGAAGTTCAGAATCAAGAGGCTGGAGATGAGGCAGGCCGAGGTGAGTCTGGCTGGTGTGTCCTCCTGCTGCTGCTGTGACAAGCTCCCCTTCTCCCAGAACCAGGAGAGGCGTGAAAAAGGCGGAGGAGAGGTTGGCATGTAGGCACAGTCTCCAATTGCTTGGGGGAAAGCCCTGGTGAGAGGCAGGGCCTTTCAGTCTCGGCAACTGATTTTCACGGAGGAAGAATGTGCTGCTCTGCAGTCAACAAAGTCTGCGGGGATCGTGTTTTGCTAACAAGGAGTGAGCTCTCCCTTTGATTACTGACCGGCACGTTCCTGGGGGAACTGAATTGCGCCCGGTGACCTTCCACCCCCTCCTCCTACCTCGATCTCCTCGATGGTGTGGACGATGAACATGTCCTGCAGGTCTTCCATGGCGCTCTCCATCCAGTTGTTGAAGGGCGCTGCCCGCTTGGCATATTCCAGGTGGAGCTGGTCAATGGTCTCCAACTGCTTCTCTGTTTTCTGTGCAGGAGAGAAATGGGTCAGGTGATCGGGTCACATGACACAGCGTCGACTCTCCCCTGCCCCCCAGCCGAAGGTCAGGGCAAGCTGCAGGAGCCTCCCGGCTCACCTCCAAGGCTTCCCTCCGTGTGTGGGTCAAGGATCCTAGCGAGTCCCACTGGTCACAGATCTTCTGGCACCGGGTGTTGACACTGGGCGAGTCGTAGTAGTCCAACTCACTGCGGGGCAGAGAGAAAGGGGGCATTATTTGGGGCCAGGCCAGTAGGGCTAAGCTCTCTCCCCCCGACGGCCTTCATACAACCACAATGGGCCAAACACCTTGGGGAAAAAGAGGACGGAGAAATGATATTCTTAAGGCCCTCTGTTGTTGCAGAGGTCGTGATCTCTGCTTAGAGCACACCTGTGGTCTTTTAATTATTGGAACAAATAGCTCCGTTAGCAGAGAATGAGATTCTCAATCTCAGGGTTGTGGGTTTGAGCCACAGAAATATGCAGGAAATCAGCAACCGGGTGCGAGAGACGCCATGCATCTATTTCCTCCCTGAGCCCGGCTGCTGCGCAACCAACACAGTGGCAGCTCTCGGGCACCAGAGGGTGCTGCTTCCCCTTTTCAAGGCTCTCTGCCCACCAGGCGGGCGGGTTGGGAGCTCTCCCCCCCCCCCAAGTCTCTGGCCAGAGAGCCCGGCCCAGAGAGCCCAGCGCCCAGCCCCAACAGCGGCATGTTCCCAGCCAACACCTCCCCCCCTCCCAGCCCAAATGCAAAGTTTTTAGCAGAGCTCCTCTGGAAGTCTGCATGTCGCTACACGTTTGGGATGGAGAAAGAAAAGCCGGGAGGTTTGCCAAGCGAAATACCTTGGGAGGGGGCCAGCGGAGCCACAGCAACAAGACACGCGGGGGAAACAGGGTCCCTGGTTTCAGGCAGAACACCCCTAACCTCAGATCCGTGTCTAACTCATGACGAGGGGGTGGGAGAAAAGGATATTTATTGCCTAGCGACTCCCGAAGCAACAGATGCAGTGTGAAAAGGCTTTGGCGGCCTTCAAATGGCGCTTTCGCTATTTCAAGGCTTTTTTTTCTTTGCAAGAGAGGCGTTTGTGTGTGTGCTCTCTCCCCCACGAAGCCATGCCGCAGGGCCACACACATCCATGTTTCCAAGTTCCCTGCCATTCCCAGCCACGGGAATAAGAGCCGCTATTCATGGCTCTCGCCCGTGTGTGTACTAATTGTGCGCGAGTTTATCCGAGTTGGGGGGACGGGAGAGGGAGAAGGGGGGGGAGGACGAAGAAGTTTGCAGCAAACTCTTACAATAAGCACATTCTGGTGTCACACAAAGGGAGGAGGGAAGGAGAACAATAGGGGCACTGTGTATCTTGTGTGTGTGTGTGTGTGTGTGTGTGTGTGTGCAAGTGGAAGAGAACACTCTTTTAGGAACTCTTTCCAAAAGGAGAGGTGATCCCAGCCGTTTCTGTGCAGGAGCCAAAGACGCACTGGAAAGGGATTCTCAGTGACAAACGGAAAGGGGCGGTGAGGTTGCTATTTTGGACCTGCCAAAAATATCACACAGTCTCTCTTTGTGTCGCCCTCCTTGCTGCAAGACGGTTTAAGTCACACACACACACACACACACACACACACACACAAGTGGGCCTGGGTGGTGCAATGGAATGGCGGCTGGGAAGCTTTCTAAAGGGCCCGGAGGCTGCTGATGTTTCCTTTACACAGGATGCAGGAAAATCTTACGGCATAAATGTGCATGTGCGCACACACACACACACACAGCCCAGAGCGTCTGAAATTGGGATTTTTACTGTCTGGACTCGAGGAGGCCAGAGGACTGGCTCAGGAGGAAGCCACAAGTGTCCTGGCTTTAGAGCGGCAGTCTGATAGTTTCAGCAAGGAGGCTGCTCCGAGCGTCGTGGTTTCATTCAGCTTTAGGTTCCCAGTTGTGGATGGATGTCAGCTCCCACCATCCTTGGTCTCTGATCTAAGATGGCTGTGGATGATGGGAGTTGTAGTCCACCGATGCAGAACCACAGAGTTGGAAAGGACCCCAAGTGTCATCTAGTCGAACCCACTGCAATGCGGGAACTGCAGGTAAAGAATCCCTGACAGATGTCCGTCCAAACTCTTGCATAATAAACCTCCAGTGAAGGGCAGTGCCATCTTCCAAAGTGGTCCGTTCCACTGCCGGACAGCTCTTAGCGCCAGGAAGTTCTTCCTGGCCTGGAGCCTGAGTTTGAAGAACACCTGCCCTAGAACGGTATTTTTTCTACTGTCTTTTGTGCTGCTTTTACAATTACTGTATTTTTTGCTCTATAAGACACACTTTTCCCCTCCTAAAAAGTAAAAGGAAATGTGTGTGTGTCTTACGGAACGAATGGAGGCTGCGCAGCTTTCGCTGAAGCCAGGAGAACAAGAGGGGTCGGTGCGCACCAATCCCTCTTGCTCTCCTGGCTTCGCTTCGCTGGAGAGGCGCTGCACAGTTTCCCCTCTCTGCGCAGCGCCCCTTCAGCAAAGCGGGAGGAGAAATGGAAGGGGCTCCGTTTCTCCTGCCGCTTCGCTGAAGGGGCACTGCGCAGAGAGGAAGAGAATATTTTTTTTCTTGTTCTCCTCCTCTAAAACTAGGTGCGTCTTATGGTCGGGTGCGTCTTATAGAGCGAAAAATACGGTAAGTGTTTTAAATTTGTTGTTAGCCGCCCTTAGCCCGGTTTTTGAACTGGGAAGGGCAGGGTATAAATAAAAATTTATTTAACTGGCTGGAATTCAAGGCCAAGTTCAGAACAGAAGAACCTGGCGGGTGGACCAAGCCAAGGGCCTATCCAGCCCAGCATTCCTGTTCTCACAGTGGCCAAACAGATGTCCCAATGGAAAGCAGCCCACAAGCCGGTCATGGATGTGACGGCGCCCCCAGTCCCAATATTATGTGTGCTCATTGGCATAGCCTGGGTGGAGGTGACCCCAGAAAGAGAGCTGCTTTTGCTGGGGGGGGGGGAGAGGCCTGGGGAACAGCGTACTTGAGCTCCTGCGCGATGGCCGCTATCTGCTCCACACGATCCTGGTGAGCCGCCAGATCGCTCTCAAAAGCCTCGTGCTTCCGGATCAGGGCCTTGATATCCGACAGGGTGGCCGTCTCGTAGTCCTTCTGCCGCAGCATGGTCTCTTTACCTGGGGTTGTGGGGAGAGAAGGTGGCAGGGGCTGGTCAAAAGCTATCGAGGAGCCTCCCCCCCCCCATTGCAAGACAATAAAAAAGCATTAAGATAAATTCAACAGTGTAAATAAGTTTTGATGGATGCAACAATGGATTACTGAATGGTTTAGTTCGTGCAGGGATGTATGGCATGTAAAAAGGGACGCGGGTGGCGCTGTGCATTAAACCACAGAGCCTAGGACTTGCCGATCAGAAGGTCGGCGGTCGAATCCCCACGACGGGGTGAGCTCCCATTGCTCGGTCCCTGCTCCTGCCAACCTAGCAGTTCGAAAGCACATCAATGTGCAAGTAGATAAATAGGTACCACTCCAGCGGGAAGGTAAACGGCGTTTCCGTGCGCTGCTCTGGTTCTCCAGAAGCGGCTTAGTCATGCTGGCCACATTACCGGAAGCTGAACGCCGGCTCCCTAGGCCAGTAAAGCGAGATGAGCGCCTCAACCCCAGAGTCGTCCGCGACTGGACCTAATGGTCAAGGGTCCCTTTACCTTATGGTATGTAAAATGAACATACCATACAGGGTATGTTCCACAGAAAGAGAAGTCACTGATTTGAGGTTGTTTAAATGAATGAAATGTAAATTAGAAAAATTTAATAAAAAATTATATACGTGATGGCGGGGGGGAGAGAAGAGGAATATCACCAGTCTCCCATGGAGCCTGTCACAAGGACAGCTGTAGCACAATAAATCCTCCAGTTCAAGTCTCACCTCGGCCCCACCTACAGGCAATCGATGTGGTCTTGAGACAGACACCATTTCCCTCCATCCTCCCCTCTTCCTCATCTGCTGGACTACCTAACAGGGTTGTTTTACCTCGCAGCAGAGCCTGCTGGCTGAACTTGGCTGAATGAAAAGACGCGCCCAACTTTGCTGCTCCAGGCCACTCAGTAGGAGGGGGGTGGCAGTGCTTTGGACTACAAATCCCATCAGCCCCAGCCGGCAGCCTGATGGGAGTTGTAGCCCAAAACAGCTGAAGGGCATCGGGCCAAGAAGAAGGCTACCCTGAAAGGTGTAAGGCAGAGGTCAGCAAGCTTTTTCAGCAGGGGTCCAGTCTACTGTCCCTCAGACCTTGTGGAGGGCCGGTTTATATTTTGTGGGGGGGAAATGAACGAATTTCTGTGCCCCACAAATAACCCAGAGATGCATTTTAAATAAAAGGACACATTCTACTCATGTAAAAACACACTGATTCCCAGACCGTTCATGGGCTGGGTTGAGGAGGCGATTGGGCCAGATCCGGCCCCCGGGCCTTAGGTTGCCTACCCATGGTGTAATACAATAATGCTAGAAAACTGCCACCTGTGCTGCTGATAGTAGTACGACTCATGCAACACGTTGGCGACTAATATACACACAACAATTACCAAAATAATTATACATTTGTTATCAATCTTCTGAGAAAAGTACAAAACCAGCCGCCTCAGCGGGAAGGTAGGGGCGGCGCCCAGGGGCTTCCTGCAGCCAATCAGAAGCCACGCCAGCATCGCTCTGCCCGCCCAGAGGCATCCGCGGCTTTTGACTGGCTGCAATCAGAAGCCGTGCCGCGTCACGGAAGTCAGTCTCTGCGCCGCGCCTGTTTAGCGCGGGGACTGACAGAGCGGGCTGCAGGGTCCACAAGGTTCACGGGCCGGATTAACGAGCCTGGTGGGCCATATCTGACCCGCGGTCCTTAGTCTGACGACCTCTGGTGTAAGGTCTCTGAAACAATGACTTGCCCTCGCTGCCACTACAGCCATTGGCACCTGTCTGTCTCGAGAGGCAATGGAGTGCGCCTCTGGGGGTGAAGTCAAATCACTGCATTAGCAGCTATCCAAGTTAGCTCCCCGGGGCGCAAGCCTGGGCATTGTACATGGAGGTGCTGGGCAGCCCAGAAGACCAGACCCCTCTCGTGGTCCCAAGGAAAGCAGAGCAGGACGTTTGGAACCAGCTTGGCTGCAGGAGCTGCTGGAAGGTGGCATACAAGGCACCATCCAACTGCCTTAGGGACTCCGCTCTGGATTTGTGTAGTTCACTCCTTTTCCTCTCCCGAAGGTATTACGCATGGCAGCCGAGGTTAATGGGTCAGTCATAGCTGTCAACTTACAGATTTGAAAATAAGGGACCAGCAGCCTCGAAAATAAGGGCTCAGCAGCCAAAATAAGGGATTTTCCGAACACAGGTATGTTCAACTTCTGAGCCCCTCTGAGCCAAAGGCAGAAAGCCCAGCCAGCAGCCAAACGAAGCCTCAAGCGGTGGTTCCCACAGCGCAGCAACCCGGCAAAGGGGATGCAGCAAGGGAAACCACCGTCACCTCTCCGCTGGGAAGCGCTGAGCAAAAGTGAGTCCCCAAGCAACGTGGCCGATTTGATCGGCACAAGGCATGCAAGCTCCACCTCCCAGTCGTTCTTAGACTCCTTATTGGGTGAGCAACGCAGCCAAGCAACACAGTTGGAGCCTCCCTCCTCCCTGGCCGGCAGGGAGGGAGGGAGAGGAGCTGCTTCCTTTGAAACCTGAGAAATTTAAGGGACATCATCAATAAGGGACAGCAGTTGGACACGGCGCTGGGATAAGGGACTTTCCCACCAAATAAGGGATGGTTGACAACTATGGTCAGAGTATCACTCGAGATTAATAGCGCCCCCTGATGTCCTGTTTGTCTCACTGGTCAGGGCGGGGGGTGGGGTGCCTGGAGGGGTGGACTGGTGTTTCAAGGATTCCCCCACCCCTGTCAGCAGCGCAGGCCAGCTCAGGGAATCCCCAAGGTATCCTCTCCTTGGGATGACATCACCGATCCCTCATTGGCCGAAGGGAATTCAGGGCTTGCCCAGGGTCTCCACACCTGGAGGAGGACACAGGTGGTTTCTGAAGCCCTTGTGGTTCACAAGTTTAGGGGGGAAAGATGGGGTGAGGTACAGAGGGGGAGATCTCCGTTCTAAAAGCAAAGTCTCTCTGCCTCGGCTGCTTGCACTCAGCCAGCTCAGAAACTGTCCCGTTCCCCCACCACCGCCGCCCCATCATCTCTCCACCACAACTCCCAGTTTGTCTGGATTTCTGTCTGGCCGGCAGCCAAGGGAGAATTTTCAAAGCTAAGCATGTCCCGGGGAACAGCTGACTAGAACAGAAGAGCGCTTTTCAAAAAAACTCAAGCCGCTTTTCCGCTCCCGACTCAAATAGCTTTCGAATTAGCGCAGAGGGCTCCGGCGAACGTTGCCAGGTTGAGAGCAGAGGCAGCTTTTGCCTTGGCCCCCAGGCCGGTGCTGGGAAAAGGAAGCCCAAACCAGAGGGATGAGCTGAGAGGAAGCAGGAGCCCGAGGAAAAGGCTCTGAAGCTCAGGAATGTCAGCGGCACGCAGTTTTCTCGTTTCCTGCGCAGCCGGAGGAAGCCCAGAGCCGGCTTCCTGTGTCTGGAACCCTCTTTGAGAGGGTGGGAGGAGCAGACGGGAGTTTCAGGGGGCTGTGGGCAAGGGAGCCCCAGATTCCGCCTTGGAGAATGTGGGCTGGTGGTCCTGGTGCCTTTAAAAACTTTTGAGTTGAAAGCAAGGCCCTGTAATAAACAAAAATCTGCCCTTATTCCCTTATGGGGGACACAAGAGCCCTCATAGAGTCCTTTGTAGGTTCTCCATCGGTCGGAGAAAATAACAGAGGCCAACCAGAGAATATTGAGAAGCAAAGCAGCTGGTAAGCTTGATCTTTATTGAAACTGTTGCAACAGGGTGCTCCCCTCACACGCAGGAGAAGGAGGAGGACCCAGAACCAAGGTGTGCCCGCCCTTATATAGACATTTAAATTGCCCGCCCTGGAGTCCAAGACCACCCCCAGACACATCACACCTACATCACAGAAAGGGTGGTCAACAACAGAAATCTGAGTGCATTGTTTACCTCCTGTCTGGCAGGTTACCTGTTAATGGTTACTTGATTGGATGCCCTGGGGAGCCTGGCCAGTCTTTTGTAATGATAAATACTTAGTTCCTGAGCCAGGCCACAGGCTCACCCTATTCATACACAGACATACCCTTAAGACAGGATTTGTGAAGGAAAAGACAATGGGGAGGCTTTTCCGTTTTCCTTTGCAGAGAAAACATTTGGTCAGTTTGGGAGCCAAAATGGCTTCATGGTTGTTTTCCTGTGCTGCTTTAGACATGTGGTTTATATATTTATGTACGTGTTTGCTTGGTACATTTATTATATATATAAGACCTTATTATTTTTTTATTTCAGCCCCCACCAGGGGTTTGAGCTAAGAAGGTAGAGGCATACCCACAGCCACCTACACCCCGAGGCCTGGGGGCTGCATTTTGCAAGTGCAGCTGAGCAGTTTATTTAGAAATGTCTGCCCTCCTGTTCTTTCTCTCTTAATAAATTTGTATTGGAGGCGATGCTGAATTTAACTGCAAATCGTTTCTTACAATGTGCATCAGCTATGGAACGAATGTTTGCTTATTTCATTTTTGTCCTTGATTTCTATTGATTACTTATGTTACTCCGTTTTAAAACCAATAAAGCATTTAAAAATAAAACAAAGATTTACATCCCTTTTCCTCCAGGGAGCTCAAGGTGGCGTATGTGGTGGTTCTCCTGCCTTCTCCATTTCATCCTCAAAAGAACCCTGGAGGGTAGGCTAGGCTGAGAGGCTGCGACTGGCCTGAGGTTGCCCACAGTGAGTTGTGCAGCCGAGTGGAGATTCGAACTCTCGTCTCTTGGGACAGCTTAGTAGGAGGAGCACGAGGCTCCTGGGCCCTGCCTTGCAGGGTTGTTTTGCAGATGAAAAGGGTGGGGAGCAAGGAGAACCACACGCGTCACCTTGACCTCCTTGGGAGAAACGGCGGGATGGAAACGTAATAAAACAGATAATTCATAATAAGTGCAAAGAGACACGGGTGGCGCTGTGTGTTAAACCACTGAGCTAGGACTTGTCGATCAGAAGGTCGGCGGTTCGAATCCCCGCGACGGGGTGAGCTCCTGTTGCTCGGTCCCTGCTCCTGCCAACCTAGCAGTTCAAAAGCACGTCAAAGTGCAAATAGATAAATAGGTACCACTCCAGTGGGAAGGTAAACAGCGTTTCTGTGCGCTGCTCTAGAACTGCCTCAGGGGATCAGACATCAACTGTCTGAAAAACAGAGTTTTGGTTACCTTCCTGCTGCTGCCTAGGTGGGACTCTTTGGCGTTTCTTAGCACCAAATGGGTTCCTTCTTCCAGTTTCTCCCCTCCCCACATCACCCCCAAGGAGCAGTTTGGGGCCACACTGGGCCTCCTATAGAAACCGACTGCCCACTTTGATGGATGAAGCCAAGTTGTGGGGTGGGGGGAGGGAGGAAGAGGTTGGAGGGGGGGTCGGGGGGGCTCCTCCCCTTTGCTGCAAGGAGAAAGGAATTTGCCATGTGCCTCACCAAGCCCAACAGGAAGCTGCAGGGAGGCTGATAACACTCCCACCCTTCCCAGGCTCGGCTAAGAATAGGGCGGAAAACAAAAGGACTGCAGCCAGAGCCCAAGGAGATAAACAACTGATCTTGGGCTTTCAGGACCGTAGCAGAGCTCTCTGGGCTTGCAGGCTCCTCCTCGTTGGGTGTAGTAGCTTCTTAAACAAAACACACACACAAAAGGCTGGGCAACTCCTACTGGAGTCAAGCTGGCACTGCAAAGTGTTAGGTATGATGCTAAGTCCAGTCTGGTATGGTTCGCCGGTGTGATAGGAATTTTGAGGTCTTAGATATACGTTAAATGTTCGTAAGTGTCCCAACCAAGCACGTACATAGATCAGCACAGGAAGACCGACCCGAAACCATTTTTGATTCCCAAACTGAAATGTTTTCTCTGCAAGGTCAAAGGAAAATGGAAAAGCCTCCCCATTGTCTTTTCCTTCACAAATCCTGTCTTAAGGGCACATTTGACCTGGCTCAGGAACAAAGTATTTATAATTACAAAAGACTGGCCAGGCTCCCCAGGCAATCCAATCAAGTGACCATTAAACAGGTAACCTGGCAGACAGGAGGTAAACAAGTCACTCAGATTTCTGCTGTAGACCGCCTTTTCTGTGATGTAGGTACAGTGGTGCCTCGCAAGACGAAAATAATTCGTTCCGCGAGTATTTTCGTCTTGCGATGTTTTTCGTCTTGCGAAGCACGGTCCGTCGCAACTGCGCCTCTTCAAGCGGCTTTAAAAAAGAAGCGCAAGATGTTTTCGTCTTGCGAAGCAAGCCCATAGGGAAATTCGTCTAGCGAAGCAATGCAAAACCGAAAAACCCTTTCGTCTAGCGAGTGTTTCATCTTGCGAGGCATTCGTCTTGCGGGGCACCACTGTATGATGTATCTGGGGGGGTAGTCTTAGGTTACACCACTTCTGTGATGTATGTATAATGTATGGAGGGGTGGTCTTGAGCTCCAGGGCAGGGAATTTAAAATGTCTATATAAGGCCTTGCGCACCATTGTTCTGGGTTCCTCCTGACTCCTACGTGTGGTGAGTGAGGACCCTGTTGCAACAGATCAATAAAGACCAGGCTTACTAGCTGCTTTGCTTCTCAATATTCTCTGGTTGGCCTCTGTTATTTTCTCCTACTGATAGGGATCCTATGTAAGGACTCTATATGGGCTCTTGGATACCCCATAAGGGAAAAAGGGCAAATTTTGTTTACAACAGAGGGACAGTCCCGGGTTTACAGAAGCCGTCCCAGTTTCTGATTTGATTCCAGAATGTCCCGCTTTTCCTTAGGAAGTCCCTCTTTTCAACGAGAAATGTTGGAGGGTACAGGTTTGATATGGCCAGCAATGCCTTTCCAGGTTACCAGGCACAGAGGCAGAAAGAGGGGCAAGGAGTAGATACTGGGCCAACTACCCAAACAGAAACTAAGATTCTCAGGTAGCCCAAGCACTGCGTAGGCCAGTCGTTGTTCTTCCCTTCCTGCCATTATTTCACAGAATCCCAGAACTGCAGAGCTGGAAGTACAGGAAACCTTGGAAGGAAGCTACCAAGTCCTCTTAGGTTTCATCATACGCAGGCAAGAAGGGAAAGCGGAGTGTAGTCGGAAAACACAATCTGGACTTAAAGGACGCCGGTTTCAAAAAGCCCAAAGGAACTACTGGGTGAAAGTCCCAAGGTCAGAAATACTCCGAGAGGAGTCCAAGATGGATGATTCTTAAAAGCAAAATATTGAAAGCACAAAGGCAGACCAACAAGAAATATACCATATTTTTCGCTCTATAAGACGCACCAGACCCCAAGACGCACCTAGTTTTGGGAGGAGGAAAACAAGAAAAAATATATTCTGAATCTCAGAAGCCAGAACAGCAAGAGGGATCGCTACGCAATGAAAGCAGCAATCCCTCTTGCCGTTCTGGCTTCTGGGATAGCTGCACAGCCTGCATTCGCCCCATAAGACGCACACACATTTCCCCTTACTTTTCAGGAGGGAAAAAGTGAGTCTTATAGAGCAAAAAATATGGTAGGTGGAAGGAACCTGAAGAAACTGGTGCGGCTGCAGAGGAAGAAGAAAAATATTTGTAACCTGTCATGTGAGCCCGAGTTCGTTCTGAGCTTTGGCCCGCCTGACCTTCTCCTTGCAACTGTTGACTACTCGTGTGTATTCTTCCTTCGCGATTTCCCCTTTCTTCTGTTTCTTAAATGTGCCCTTCTTAAATCTCAGCTCATCTGTAAGCTCCTTATGCAGCTACCTTGATTCGTGTGATGGCAGGATGGAGGGCAGCGTCTCTGGAGCTCAAGGTGGGCAAAGCCAAATGGGAATATTTTAGTACCGTTAATTAATTAATTTTATTGGTTGCTCTTTTTCCATGGCAACTCAGAGAGACTTATAATATTTTAAGCAAAGCAAACAAACATATACGTACATTAAAACCAGCATAAACACCCTCTTGCATTAAACCAGCTCATTGCAAAAAAAAGGGCCATAGATAAGTTGAAAGCAGAAGGCCTGGTTGAAAAGTAATGTTTTTGCCTTGCCTGGTGCCTACAGATATGCAATGAAGGTGTCAGAAGAGCCTCCCTAGGTAGAGCAAACAGGGAGCCACCACTGAGAAGGCCCAATCTCGTCTTGCTGCCCTCCAGACTTCTTGTGGAGGACACACATGAAGAAGGGCCTCAGATGATGATGGCAGGATCTGGGTTGGTTCGTACGGGTCCTGAACAGTTTAAGGCTTTAAAGTTCCAAAACCTGCATTTTGAACTGAGCCTGGAAACTAACTGGTAGCCTTTGAAGTCAGGCCAGGATTGGTATCATGTGCTCAGACCGTCTTGCACCGGTGAGCGCTCTCTCTCTATATATATATATCTCTATCTCAGCATATGCATACCCCAATGCTCTAAGAGCAGCTATTTAACAGCAGCTACTCCCCCTGAATTCCCCCCAGGCATGAAAAATAAAATAGGACATGTCATGTTGGATCTGAATCAACACTGGCCTAACCCAGCGCTCTGTCTCCGGCAGCAGTTAGCCAAGCGTTCCCTGGGGAATCTCATGAGGAGGCGGAGGAAGAGTCTCCATCTCCCTCCTCTTGTTCCCCTTTCTTTCTAATAAAAGCTGTCCTTGCAAGCGGCCGCCACCCCTGTGGCAATGAGTTCTTTAGGCTTCGCAGGCACCTGCTTAGAAGAAGACGCTCTCTGCCCGGTGTCCGAGCTGCTAGCGCATTTCGCATTCAGTCTATGCGACAAGGTCATGCGTGGAGAAGGGCGCAGTGGCTCCCAGGAAGCCCCTCGAGCTATTTTGCGAGCCGCCTTGCGGGGAGAGCCGGGTGCGAATGTGATCCCATTCAGCAGCCTGGGTTAAGGGGGGTACGTAGGCAGTGGGAGAGCTCAGAAAACCCAGGCTGTGTTGCCGAGTTGCTGGCACTCAGAAAACACCACCAGGGGACTAAACGTCTGGCTGGCTCTGGGTAAGGCAAGTTTCATTGGTTCATTGGTTCCCCGCCCCCCCCCCACCAAAGAAAAACCAGACGGACACTCAGCTCCCTTTTCTTCTTTCAATTATTTCCGTCGCTCCCAAAACCCACGGAAAAGCAGAAACAGATCGCTTCTGCGCAGCTGTAAGCGCCCCCTGCCCCCCTCCACACACTTGCGCAAGCTAAACTATGTTTCCACCCCCCCCAACCCGGCAATGTTCTTTCCCCCAACCCTATGAGAACAACATTCCACCCGGCACATTCCTTCCAGAAGGGGGGATTATGGCATTTCTCTACGGGGCGAGACCCACAGCTGCCATGTTGGAAGGTTCGGCCCTCGCGCCTTGACATCTGGCCAGACTGGAAGAGGCCGGAGGCTAGGCGTTTAATAAAAAGGCAGCGGTACACCCCCCCCCCCCGGGAAGCCGACCTCTCTCCTGGATGAGGGGAGGCGTCTCTGGGCTACCTCCAAAAACACACGGCCACCAGCACCGTCACGGGGGGCACTTGGGTAGAACGTAGCGGAAGGGGGCCTGGCGGGATTCCACTAGTTCACTCCATGCCTTTGACCTGCAGGATTTGAACTCCATGCAGTATCTGTGTGAGTGTTTGGAGGCGGTTGGAGGATGGATGGCGGCTAACAGATTGAGATTGAATCCTGACAAGACGGAAGTACTGTTTTGGGGGGACAGGAGGTGGGTGGGTGTGGAAGATTCCCTGGTCCTGAATGGGGTAACTGTGCCCCTGAAGGACCAGGTGCGCAGCCTGGGAGTCATTTTGGACTCACAGCTGTCCATGGAGGCGCAGGTCAAATCTGTGTCCAGGGCGGTTGTCTACCAGCTCCATCTGGTATGCAGGCTGAGACCCTATCTGCCTGCAGACTGTCTCGTCAGAGAGGTGCAAGCTCTGGTTATCTCCCGCTTGGACTATTGCAATGCGCTCTACGTGGGGCTACCTTTAGAAGGTGACCCGGAAACTGCAATCAATCCAGAATGCGTCAGCCAGACTGGTGACCGGGAGCAGCCGCAGAGACCATATAACACCGGCCTTGAAAGACCTACATTGGCTCCCAGTACGTTTCCGAGCACAATTCAAAGTGTTGGTGCTGACCTTTAAAGCCCTAATCAGCCTCAGCCCAGTATACCTGAAGGAGCGTTTCCACCCCCATTGTTCAGCCTGGACACTGAGGTCCAGCGCAGAGGGCCTTCTGGCAGTTCCCTCACTGCGAGAAGCCAAGTTACAGGGAACCAGGCAGAGGGCCTTCTTGGTAGTATCACCCTCCCTGTGGAACGCCCTCCCACCAGATGTCAAAGAGAACAAGAACTACCAGACTTTTAGAAGACATCTGAAGGCAGCCCCGTTTAGGGAAGCTTTTAAAGTTTGATGTATTACAGTATTTTAATATTTTTTTGGAAGCCACCCAGAGTGGCTGGGGAAGCCCAGCCAGATGGGTGGGGTATAAATTATTATTATTATTATTATTATTATTATTATTATTATTATTAGTCCTGCGTGTTTTTTTAAAGAGTTATTCCCTTTGTGCTTTGGAACTCCCTGCCTATTGACATTAGGTGGGCTTCATTGCTGTACCTGGACAGCAGTAGCGGGAAAGGCTGGCTGCTGCTAGTCGCAGATGTTGGGTGTGTTATTTGTGTGTCCTACGTGCACGGGAAAAAGCTGTGTTTTGCATCCAGAGAAGGCCCCAGGCTCAGGTTCCTGACCCTGCCAGTCATCGCAGACGACAGACGAGCCAGCTGCCTCGCTTGGCACGAGGCAGCATCCTGCATCCTTAAGCTTACCTTCGGTCCAGCTTTCGTGGATCGACGCCTTCTGCCTGAACTTCTCGGCCAAGTGGTCCAGCCTCTCCATCCTTCGGATCTCATTCAGCAGCCACTCTTCGTAGCCTTTCTCGGCCTGCTCCAAGTGCTGCCAGCCGTTATTGATGTCCTGGGGAGGTTTTTTGGGGGGAGAGGGAAACGTTCAGCATCGTAACACGGCTGCACTTGCATCCCATGTCTCAGCTCAGGCTAAACCTTCTCCCCAGGTGGCTGTAGATCAGGGGTCAGCAAACTTTTTCAGCAGGGGGGCAGTCCACTGTCCCTCAGACCTGGTGGGGGGCTAGACTATATATATTTTTTGGGGGGGAAATTATGCATGAGCCCCGGTGGCTGCTTACCAGTGTCTTGCGAGTGGCAGGGGCTGGTGGCAGCGGCGGTGGCGGGACGGTGAGCGGCGTGCAAAAGGGCTCCAGAGAGGGGCTGCTTAAAATGGCGGCCGCTCGAGTGCTGCTGCTGCTGCTGGCACCAACAAAGCCCAGCCCCCTTCCTCCTCTAGGCAGGGCGGGGAGAAGCCAGGAGGAGGGAGGGAGGAGGTGCCGCCGCCGTGTGAGGGAGAGGGAAAGAATGCGCGCACCGGAGATTCACGCGGCGATTCCCGGACCGTCCGCAGGCCGGATCCAGAAGGCAATTGGGCCTGATCCAGCCCACGGGCCTTAGTTTGCCTACCCATGCTGTAGACCAGGTACGTCCAACAGGTAGATCGTGATCTACTGGTAGATCACTGGACATCTGTGGTAGATCACTGTCTCCCCCCAAAGAAGCTCAACAAGTTTGGTTCCCCTTTTTTGCCCTGCACCCCCCAAAACGGGGCTTTCATGCTCTCTAAAAAGAGCTCAACAACTTTGACCTAAACCCTGAAAAAGGGGGTTGATCACTGCCAGTCTTTAACTCTGTGAGTAGATCGCAGTCTCTTGGGAGTTGGCCACCCCTGCTGTAGAAATTCCTGCAGCCAATCGGAAGCTGCGCCTTGGTTTTTGAACATTTTCGGAAGTCGAACAGACTTCTGGAACGGATTCCGTTCGAGAAGCAAGGTACAGCTGTATATATAAACCACCCTAAGCAAAGAAGAAGTGAAACCCAGCAAGACAAACACATCAGTTCCGCTTAATAGCTTCTAATAGCATTTCTGAAATTGCTCTAATTGCCTTCGTTGCAAATCCATTGGGATTGACTAGGGAGCGGAAGGCAGGTGAGTTGGGGAAGAGATGCAGTCTGAGCATCACCTCCTCTTAGGACTTCTGCCTGTCCTATCTGGGGGTCCGCTGGGCTCTCGCTGAATCTTGCAGGCACACACGCTCGTAAACATAGAGAAAGGGGCTGTACGTAGCTACTGGATGACCACCCCCTGCTCCCGACAAGCTGGTGCCTTCCGGCTGTTTTGGACTCCAAGCCAGCTGGGCCCGATGGAGCTTGGAAGAGCTGGAGGGCAGCAGGTTAGGGAAAAGGCTGCTCTGCCGTTTAGAGACACTGGAAGACGAACCTGACTGTAAATGCCATTGAGTTCTTGTTGATTCAGTAATACATTGTCACAGCAACCTTAACGACTTGGAAGACAGGCCAGCGTCCGCATTTTACAGATTAAAGGGAAGCAAGGATGGAGGAAACACCCAGTGATTCTGGCTCTATGGTGCATCTGCAGCCAAACTGAGATTTGACATTAACTCCAACCCAATTGCTCTGTTGGGACGCGGGTGGCGCTGTGGGTTAAACCACAGAGCCTAGGACTTGCCAATCAAAGGTCGGCAGTTCGAATCCCCGCGACGGGGTGAGCTCCCGTTGCTCGGTCCCTGCTCCTGCCCACCTAGCAGTTCGAAAGCACGTCAAAGTGCAAGTAGATCAATAGGTACCGCTCCGGCAGGAAGGTAAAGGGCATTTCCGTGCGCTGCTCTGGTTCGCCAGAAGCGGCTTAGTCATGCTGGCCACATGACCCGGAAGCTGTACGCCGGCTCCCTCAGCCAGTAAAGCGAGATGAGCGCCGCAACCCCAGAGTCGTCCACGACTGGACCTAATGGTCAGGGGTCCCTTTACCTTTAATTGCTCTGTTGGCGCAAAGATGAACCAATTCTGACTCTGGAGGTGCAGGGCACCCACCCAACACCACCTGGAGCTCCACTCTGCCACCCTATCGGCCCCCTTCTGCTTTTTTAAGCGGGCACACTCACCGAGACCATCTTGCCCTCGGAGGGCATGAAGGCCGGCCGGTTGCTTAGCCGCAGCTTGGTCTGCAAGGTGTTGAAGTTGATCTCCAGCTGGCACTTCTCCTGCACCTTGGGGGGCTTGTGAACCCGCCGGTAGTCGCGGAAATCCTCCAGCTTCTGCTGCATCTCCTGGATGGTCTTCTGCGGGACGCGGTTCTCCAGCCAGGGGATGGTGCGCTGAATCCACTCCAGCAGCTGAGGATGGGATTGGCGGGGTGGAGGAGAGAGGCGGGGTCAACGACAGCGAGGGCAATAGCCCCAGGGATATAGTGGCTCCTCCCCACCGCCCTACGGAAAGCCCAGGGACGACCTGCGACAGGCCCAGTTCCTGCACTCTGCTCAGCTAGTTATGGCAACCAGAATTCCATTTATGGTGGCCCAAGTGGGACAAAACTGCTCCACAAAACAGCTCCCACGTAAGAACATTAAGGACAGCCGAGTGGCAAATCGCAGTCCAGCACTCTGTTTTCACAGTGACCAGCCACATAATAATAATAATAATAATAATAATAATAATAATAATAATAATAATAGTAAATTTTATTTATACCCCACCCTCCCCGGCCCAAGCCAGGCTCAGGGCAGCTAACACCAGTAAACTTACAATGGAAACATAATAGGGAGGGGGGGGGAAACAATTTAAAATACAGGTTAAAATGCAATTTAAAAAGCAGCCTCATTTTAAAAGTAGCCCATAAATCAAAACCATAAGGGGAGGGAAACATAAGGGTCAAACCAAAGGCCAGGCGGAACAGCTCTGTCTTGCAGGCCCTGCGGAAAGATGTCAAGTCCCGCAGGGCCCTGGTCTCAAGAGACAGAGCATTCCACCAAGTCGGGGCCAGTACTGAAAAGGCCCTGGCCCTAGTTGAGACCAATCTAACCACCTTGCGACCTGGGACCTCCAAGGTGTTGTCTTTTGTGGACCTTAAGGTCCTCCGCGGGGCATACCAGGAGAGGTGGTCCCGTAGGTACGTGGGAAACCCTGCAGGAAACTCTGAAGCAGGGCCAGAGCGTGACCGGTCTCTCCAGCCGGTGGTTTCCAGGATGGCTGGAGCCTTTGACCCTGGAGGCACAGCACAGCCCTCACGGCTGGCAGCCGTTGGCAGCCTTATCCACCCCCATCTGGATGCCACAATCTTTAGGGATGTCTGGCAGCCTCGGCGCTCGCCCCATGGGACTCGCAAGGGGAAGGGGTCCTGCCCACACTCACGTCAGAAGCCAGCTTCTCGTAGTCTTCCATCAGGTGCTCATTCTCCTGGTTCACGGCCAACACTTTGCAAATCCGGTTTGCAGCCGTCTCAGCCTGCGGGGGGTTTTGGGGGGAGAGGAGGGAAAAGCAACATGGAGGAAATGGTGGTACGAGAAACAAGCTGGCAAATCAAACACATGAAAACGACAGCGGCGACAGAACGGCCTGGAGCCGAGGCACAGCGTGGAAAAGAAGTGGCGAGACAGAACAGCCCTGCAGAGCCCACCGGGTGCAGCCGCAGGCAGACAGAGCATGGATTCGAAGAGAAGCCAAGGTAGGTCGAGAGACTCTCGTGGCGTACCCAAGCATTGCCCGGAGGCTGCACAGGTCTCGTCCCCATTCGTAACCCACCCTTCCGTAACCACCAGGATAACAACTTACCGTATTTTTCGCTCTATAGGACGCACTTTTTCCCCTCCAAAAATTAAGCGGAAATGTGTGTGCGTCCTATGGAGCGAATGCAGGCTCCTTGACTTCAGCGATAGCAATGCGAAGCCTCCGAAGCGCAGTGGGAGTGCTCTCTCCACACTCCGGAGGCTTCACGTTGCTTTTGCTGAAGCCTGGAGAGCGAAAGGGGTTGGTGCGCACCGACCCCTCTCGCTTTCCAGGCTTCAGGGATAGCTGCCTGAAGCCTTCGGAGCGCAGTGCGAGTTCCCGCTGCACTCCGGAGGCTTCGGGTTCCTTTTGCTGAAGACTCTCCTGGCTTCAGCAGAGAGGGAGCTGCACAGCACCCCTTCGGCCAAGCGGGAGGAGAAATGGAAGGGGCTCCGTTTCTCCTGCCGCTTCGCTGAAGGGGCGCTGAGCAGAGAGGGGGAGATTATTTTTTTCTTGTTCTCCCCCTCTAAAACAAGGTGCGTCCTATGGTCGGGTGCGTCCTATAGAGCGAAAAATACGGTATTTATGGACAAGGCAGCTAACACTCTAGCCCTGCAGCTACTGGTGCAAGTTACGAGTTAGGCCTGAGGTTTGCAGACCCATCAGACTTCTGCGCTTTTGAGTACGGTTGAAGTTCCTACAGAAAGGGGTGACCTAGCCAACCTCCCTTGGAGCTAAGCGCAAGTGGGCTTTTCCATTGCATTCCGTACTCCGCATATGACGGTCGCCCGGTTTGGATGTATGCATCTCAGCGTGCCAAGCCAAGCCAAGACTATGTCCTTCCCTTCTCCGTTCACTGTGCGTAGCAACGACAGCGCATCCTGAGCTAATTAGCTACGGTCTCCCATTAAGTCTGAGCCGAAAAAATATATAAAAAATAATGATTGGAATACGGAGGGGATGGTTTGAACTTGGTTCCAATCCGGGTAACCATGGTTTCCTGGTTCAGGATGAATGGGGAAACCATGGTTAAATTAACCAGGGGAAGCAGCAAATTGCAGTGGAGGGAGGGAGGGAAGGAGGGGAGAAAGGACAGAGCACATGGGTGCAAGGGACACACGTACTTCAGCTTAATAAGCCAAGAGAGGTACGTCTGAACCAGATCGCCACGTTCTTATCTAGGATTTGGCATCTACGGAAGAGGTTCAGATCTACCGCTTGTCTTTACTATAGTTTAGGTTTCAGTAAAGTTATGTCTATTGTTTCTAGTCCTGGTTTCCCTGTCTTTCATTTCCTTGCGATGTGCTCCACAGATTTTCAGCGGCTTGGTTTGGGGGAGCTCTTATCTCCCCGAACATCCTCAACGTTTCGTTTCAGTCGAGAATAGGCTTTCCTAAACAGCACAACCCAGTCTATCCTTACCAGTACTATTGAATGTTTTCTATCCTGCCTTTCTGATAAAAGAGAGCGCTCAGACCAGCTTACATCAACCCCAAAAAAACAAAACCAGGTTTAAAAAAACAAGCAAACAGAGAGAAGTGACAGTTACAGAAATATTTTTCTTTAAAGGAAAAAGAAAGCGTAATAGCAGTGGTAAAATGTTTTTAGAAAATCAGTTACACACACACACACACACACACAGCCTCTGGAACAAGCAGGGGTGGCCCTATCTTATTAGAAAGCAGGAGGGGGCAAAGGGGTAACACAGAAGCCATGGGATGGGGGGAAGTCAAGAGATCGAGTACCTTGCAAGGAGCAGAGAGTGTCCAAGGGGAGGAGATGGAAGCCAGACTTCAAGAGAAAGGGTGGAGAGGGTCTACAGAAGGACGGGCAGAGGGAGAGAGCCATGGAAGAAATGAGTTGCCAACAGAATAGGATATTCAGAGGAAAATAAAAATATATTTTTTGCTCTACTAGGAGAGGGAGAGAGAGAATGAGGATAAGCCGCACATTCGATTGAAATTGTGGGGAACCTTTGGCCCTCCGGTCTATTGCTTAACTACAATGCCGCTGCAACGTATTCTATTTTTAAATGGAAGTTTGAACCAAAATGGCAATAGGTCCATCAGAGGAAGTGGAGGAAGGTGAAACACTCTGTATAGGGGAGAATTCTCTTATTTAACGACACCACAGTTAAGAAGTGGTGCTTCCCACTGGTGCTGTCGTAAAGTCACAATTCTAGGAGGGCTTTGAGATGCAGTGGGGGGGAAACAGCACGAGTAGTATTAATAATAATAATTTTATTGTTCAGACCCCACCCACCTGGCTGGGTTTTCCCAGCCACTCTGGGCAGCTTCCAGGAAAATATAAAAAATGTCAGACATTAAATACTTCCCTGAACAGGGCTGCCTCCTAAAAATTGTGTAATTCTTTATCTCCCTGGCATCGGGTGGGAGGGCGTTCCACAGGGAGGGCGCCACTGCTGAGAAGGCCCTCTGCCTGGTTCCCTGTAACTTTACTCTGGTTCCCTGTAAATTTAAGGCATCCAGGGTCCATAATATTGTACAGAAGCCTTGTCCAGCTCCAGCTGTTTTGGACCACCTCGCCGTCATCAGCCTCAACCTGCATGACAAATGACCGCAGGTGATGGGGAGTGCTTCAGGTTAAAAACGGACCTCCGGAACGAATTAAGTACCGTATTTTTCGCTTCATAAGACGCACTTTTCCCCTCCTAAAAAGTAAGGGGAAATGTGTGTGCGTCTTATGGAGCGAATGCAGGGGGGAGGCAGGCAGGAAAAGCCCCCAAGAGCCGCACACAAGCTCCGCGTGGCTCTTGCGGGCTTTTCCCCAGGAGGGAGAAGGGACTGACGTGGCCAGTCAGTCCCTTCTCCCTCCTCATAGAAAAGGCCGCAGGAGCCGCGCGCTCCTCAAAGGGTGCGCGGCTCCTGTGGGCTTTTGCGGGAGTTAGGGGAATTGCCATAGCGGCACGCAGCCTCACCCGGCCTCTCTTTGGGGCTGGGGTGTGTGTGATATTTTTTTCCTTGATTTCCCCCTCTAAAAACTAGGTGCGCCTTATGGTCCGGCACGTCTTATGGAGCGAAAAACATGGTACTTAACCCGAGGTGCCACTGTAGAGTGATTTGAGGTGGCTTCTACAACAGGGTTGACCTGACCCCACAGTCTGATTTAGAAACGCACAAGAGGTTTTTTGTTGGTTAGTTTCCAAAAAACACGGGGTGCAGCGGCTGGTCCTGGGATCCTCGGTCCACTAATTCCGCATTCTCCCAGACAGGCTTCCCAAACAACTTGAAGTCCGTGAACACACACACACACACACACACACACACACACACACAGAGGCATGCCATAGAGAAAGCAGTTACAAGGCGAATAATCAATCCCAGCTGATGGGGAGAACATGCCAGCTGAGCTCCAAAGCCTGGGATCAGACACAAAGGACAATCATAAAAAAAAAGATTGGCAAGGCTATAAATTCACACAGTCCAACTCTCTGCACCCCAGCAAACACACACACACACCAAGGGGAGGGCACGCTTGCAAAAGCAGCACCCCGGTGCAATCAAGTTCAGGCTTTTATAGGGGAGGGAAGAGTCTGACCCTCGTCTCCAGCTGGAATATGCAGGACGCTTTGCTCGGCTAGAGAAAGGGGGCTCCGCTTCCTGCCTATAAAGGATTTACACGTTCGGAGCCAATAAATTAACGCCAAGCTTTAATGGAAAACACTTGGCTGAAGTTCGGTGGCAGATCTAACATGCTTAAGGGGGGGGGGGGACCAGCTACAGAAAAACCCACACATAAGACAGGAACGCCTTTTCAAAAGCATCCATCGGAGCGTTTGGGTGAGGTCATTTCTCTCCCCGCGTTAGGCATGGCTCTTTTGCCTTCCATGCTGAGCGAAGCTTCCAGGTTTCACTGGCGGCCAGAGGCAGACACTGAAAACTTCTTTTCTTTTCAAACGTAGAGACATTTCCTGCAAGCTAGCTCCCTCGTGCAACCTGAGAGTCTGTCCAGAGCCGCCGGCAAAAGCCCGGACGGTCAAAGGATCCAGAAGGATCCAGCCGTTTTCACCCGCCCACCAAAGACGCCCACCTGACAACATCCACGGCCTTCTAGCGTTCTGGCTCTGTGGGTTTCTATTCCTCTGCCCTTTATTTTAAATAGATTTGCCGCGGCAATATTTCCTTTCTCCGTTTCGAAGTGATTTGTGATTTTAATATTGTGTTACTGGTTGCATCTTTTTTTTAAAGGATTAAAAATAAATAAATAAACAAATACCCAGAGAACATTAGCGATAGGGCAGCCTACAAACCGCATTAATAAAAAATACAAATGGATGTTTGCCGGGGTCTGCAGCCATCAGAGACCGCCAGACTCCTCTGAGTGAAAGCTTGTGTTTTCCTTGCTTCGACCCTTACAAACCAAGGGCTTCGCTGGCCTGTCACTAATTTGGGGGAAATGGATTACTGTATTTTTCCCTATATAAGACTAGGTTTTTTGTGGGGTTTTTTTTTACCAAAAAGTTAGGTTTAAAATTGGGGCTCGTCTTATACACGGGTAGTGCTGAGGGGTGTTTTCTTAATTTGGAGACCCCAAAAATAGGGGTCTTATACATGGGGGCGTCTTACACACAGAAAAATACGGTAATTACAGGATTGGGTTAGTTTGCCGATTCCACACAGACTGATGGGGAAAATCACTTACTATGGGTGAACTAACCCTAAGGTAAAGGTAAAGGGACCCCTGACCATTAGGTCCAGTCGTGACCGACTCTGGGGTTGCGGCGCTCATCTCGCTTTATTGGCTGATGGAGCCGGCATACAGATTCCAGGTCATGTGGCCAGCATAACTAAGCTGCTTCTGGCGAACCAGAGCAGTGCACAAAAACGTCGTTTACCTTCCCACTGGAGCACTACCTATTTATCTACTTGCACTGGCGTGCTTTTGAACTGCTAGGTTGGCAGGAGAATTAACCCTAAATGCCTTCAAATCAGTCAGGCAATCAAGTCAGCTGAAGTCTGAACTTCCCTCCCCCCCCCATTTATTTCAACGAATGTGGGGAGAAAGTAGAAAGCATCTGTGGTTTGTGAGAACAAGGCCATGGCGGGGGGGGGGGTGTCTCCAGGCTATTCCAGATGAACTATTATGGACTATGAGGGCAGGATCCTGACCGAGGCACTGAAAGGAAGTTTCACGGATGAAGGCCACAACACGCTATTTGCCCGTTTGGATCTGGGGTCAATTGTGACACTCAGAAGATGGAAGCAGAATATTTAACCCCTTGGGAATTTTGCTTTTATGAGAGCTCTGAGTAGAGAACACCTTTTAGAGGGGAGAGTGAAGGAAAAGCAAGAACGATGGCTTTGAGAGAGAGAGAGAGAGAGAGAGAGAGAGAGAACAAGGGGCAGAGAGATATAGTGGCTAGAGAAGGGGTGGGGGACATGGGTCGTTGGACTCCAACTCCCATCAGCCCCAGACAGTTCAGCATTTGGTTATGGGGTGATGGGAGTTGTAGTCTAGCACCACAGATTTCCCAGGCCTGGGTTAGAGTACTGGACTTAGACCAGGGAGACCCAGGTTTATGTCCCTGCTAAGCTATGAAAGGGGACACGGGTGGCGCAGAGCCTAGGACTTGCCGATCAGAAGGTCGGTGGTTTGAATCCCCGCGACGGGGTGAGCTCCCATTGCTCGGTCCCTGCTCCTGCCAACCTAGCAGTTCAAAAGCACATCAATGTGCAAGTAGATCAATAGGTACCACTCCGGTGGGAAGGTAAATGGCGTTTCCGTGCGCTGCTCTGGTTCGTCAGAAGCGGCTTAGTCATGCTGGCCACATGACCCGGAAGCTGTACGCCGGCTCCCTAGGCCAGTAAAGCGAGATGAGCGCCACAACCCCAGAGTTGTCTGCGACTGGACCTAATGGTCAAGGGTCCCTTTACCTTATGGTATGTAAAATGAACATACCATACAGGGTATGTTCCACAGAAAGAGAAGTCACTGATTTGAGGTTGTTTAAATGAATGAAATGTAAATTAGAAAAATTTAATAAAAAATTATATACGTGATGGGGGGGAGAGAGAGAAGAGGAATGTCACCAGTCTCCCATGGAGCCTATCACAAGGACAGCTGTAGCACAATAAATCCTCCAGTTCAAGTCTCACCTCGGCCCCACCTACAGGCAATCGATGTGGTCTTGAGACAGACACCATTTCCCTCCGTCTCCCCCTCTTCCTCATCTGCTGGACTACCTAACAGGGTTGTTTTACCTCGCAGCAGAGTCTGCCGGCTGAACTTGGCTGAATGCAAAGACACGCCTAAGCTATGAAAATAACTGGCAGCCGCCACCTCTTAACCTGGCCTGCAGAAAGGATTTTTTATTTTAAAAAAGGGAGGCAGCCACCGCCAAAGACCGGGAATGCTTTCAGGAAATTAAACATTGGCAGCCTGACACACGAGCCAAAGGAGATGCATCTTGCAGAAATGCAAGAAGGCATTTGATACGGAAGGACGAAGGTTAACCTTCCCATAAAACTACCGTATTTTTCGCTCTATAACACGCACCCGACCATAACACGCACATAGTTTTTAGAGGAGGAAAACAAGGAAAAAAAGATTCTAAACGAAACAGTGGGTGTATGATTTTTGTGGTTCATGCTGTGGCCACAGACATGTGATCTGACGGTGAGTTTGGAGTAGCCCAGTGCAAAAATCCTGAGGATCCATGTGGATCCATGCTTTGTAACCACGTTTTAAGTGGGGAGGGAAGGAAAAGCACTCAAGGGACAAGGAACACGTGTGGGGTTGGTGGAGAAGGATGCTATTCATAATGCAGAAGAGGGGTACAAGAGGAGAAGGCTCCTCTCCTCTCCCGCTTTGCTGTCTCAAAGCGAGCCACGGAGGAGGAAAGGAAGGGGAACCATGGATCCTCACGACTGCAGCAGATCCCCACCACCACCTGTAGGCATTCGCTCCATAACACGCACAGACATTTCCCCTTACTTTCTAGGAGGAAAAAAGTGAGTGTTATGGTGCAAAAAATACGGTACTCTTCTGGTCTCTAAGGTGCTATATTATAATTTTTAAATTCTTCTGGAAGGATTCTTTTAAAGACTTTCTTTAACTTTGTTGAAGACCTGATTCTTTTAAAGGAGTTTTTAGGTTTTCAAGCAGAGTCTTTTTTAAACTATCTTTTTTAAAGAATTGTTTTCATTTATTCTTCCCCCGAAGTAAAATGTCAAGTGAGAAGCCCAGAAATCTGGCCAGGGGGGCAGGAATGAAGGAAGCTAAAAGCCAGAAGCGTAGGTGGGAAGGGCAGGGAGAACCTGTCAATGGTGGTGCCTAAGGCGAGGAGTTCTGCATAGCCTGAGAGGCAGGGAGACCCCTGAAGACGCTGGCTTGGAAGACAGATCTGCCATCTTCCCAGCTCTGTGCAATGGTGGCAACAGGCTTGTTTATAATCCAGAGCAGAGGGGAGGGAGGAGAGACGGGATTGGGATGCAGAAGAGGGGTACACACTCACTGCACAAAAGGGGGGAAAGCTAGATCAGAATTCTACACCCGGAAATCAGAACTTCTGCAACTTGCATAAAATATGCAAAGCATGCACACTGACATTCCTAAGTACCGCATTTTCCCGTATATAAGACTATATTTTCCCTCTATTTTTTTCAAGTTTAAAACTGGGGGTCGTCTTATGCACGGATAGTTCATATGGGGGACTTCTGTGTTTGGAGTCCCCCAAAACAGGGGTCGTGTTATACACAGGGGTGTGTTATAGATGGAAAAATATGGTATATTTTTCACCATTTACTCGGCTTCTGTCGGTCAGGAGAAGCACGGGACTGTAGGCAATGTGGACTTGCAAATCCACCCAGAAATCAGAGGACGGCAAGTTTTTTTTTTTTTGCCAGGGATTCCCCAAACAGAGCCAAGCCTTCAAAACAATAAGGACTAGGAGCTTGTTTCTGTTAGGATTTTTAAAAAGAGCTAAGGCTCTTGGGGTGTTACAATTCGCACTCAGTTCCCCTTTCATATAAGGATGGAGACATCTGGAACCGCACTGAACAACTCTTGAGTATCACTGCAGGGGAACGCCGTTCATTGCTGTAGAACAGACAGTGACCGTCGGACGTTTTTGACTACAACTCCCATCATCCGTGACCCCGCCGGCTGGGGCAGATGGGAGTTGTAGTCCAAAACAGCAGGAAAGCATCAGGCTGGGAAAAGGGCTGCAGCGGGGCACACAACACATTCGGAGGAGCTACCTACCTGGTTCAGAACTCAGCTCAGGGGCCGTTGCCAGTTCGGTCCCAGAATATGCGAATTATTGCAAGAGAACCTGTGGCTAAACCAGAAACTTCGGAGCAGCCTTTGCCAAACTGCTGCCTGGCACTGGTGGGAGTTATGGTACAACAGGGCAGCAGGTTGGCAAAGGGTATTGATGACTGAGGCTATCCACCAGGTTTTGCTCCCAGCTGTAGAACAAGCCCTGGACAGGGAGGAGACCCAACAGCCAAGCCTATATGGCCTTTTATCAACCAGAAGGTGATTATTTCAAGGAAGACTTGCTAGCTATGGCCCTGGAGATCTCTCCAGAAAGCCATGCCCTGGGAACTCCACTGCTTGCATACAGCTAGGAAGAGAGTTGCACAGTATTTTGACAGAGGTGACGTTTAAAGGAAATCTAGAAGCTGCTGGAGAATTTTTGCGGGGAGCCAGAAGCCTTTCAGTCTCACAGGGGGCTCGATGCATCCCTAGCTTACCGCCTGGATTTTTAACGAAACAAAAATTCAAAGCCACTCCGCCTCCCGGCTTAGTTGACCCTCCGCAGGCATGCCCTTTCATGCAAATGTAAACCCTGCGCTCCGGAAAGTGGGCGAGGAACATGTTAGGGGCAGTTTAGACTAGCCAGGTAAGAGCAGCAGCAGCAGCAGCAGACAGCCCCGCCCAGGCAAAGCTCACCTTCTGAGCCCCAGAGAAAGCGTGATAGAAGCAGGAGACGTAGGTCATGATGGCCTTCTCATCGGGCCTGAGCGTGCCTACAATATCTGCGCAGGAGGAAAGAGAAAAAAAAAGGGAAGCAAAGTCAAGGGCACAATGCAAGATCGTCCCGGCTCCCCCTCTGGCATGCAGCAGAGGAGGGGTGGGGCAAGCCTTTGCTCCGGACAGGGACCCAAACCTCAGCTGGGACAGGGCTCTGAGGAAATAAACGTTGCCCTTGATTCGGCCAGCCCTGCAAACTCTCCAAGATAACTTCAAAGGATTCTCTGCTCTGCTCCTAAGAGCTCTTAGGACTGCAAGACAACTGGTTCGCTGCGCAACTCTGTGCCTCTTTACTCAAAAGGAAACGCTGGTGTGTTCGATGGGGCTTACACCCTAGGGAGTGTATTTAAAGGTAAAGGGACCCCTGACCGTTAGGTCCAGTCGTGACCGACTCTGGGGTTGCGGCACTCATCTTGCTTTACTGGCCGAGAGAGCCGGTGCACAGCTTCCGGGTCATTTGGCCAGCATGACTAAGCCGCTTCTGGCGAACCAGAGCAGCACACGGAAACGCCGTTTACCTTCCCGCCGGAGCGGTACCTATTTATCTACTTGCACTTTGATGTGCTTTCGAACTGCTAGGTTGGCAGGAGCAGAGACAGAGCAATGGGAGCTCACCCCGTTGCAGGGATTCGAACTGCTGACCACCTGATCGGCAAGTCCTAGGCTCTGTGGTTTAACCCACAGCGCCACCTGCGTCCCATAGGGAGTGTATTTACGATCCACCAAAGCCTTGGTTGATGCATCGGTGGGGCTGCCCAATTTTAACTAGTTGAGCTTAGAGTTCACGGGTTCCCTTGCTTATTTTGAGAAGCTATTTTGGTTCCGGCGTGTTACTGTAATAACGAAAGGGAGGCAGCTTCTTTTGGTTAAATCACAAGTTCTTGCACTTCCTTCAGCCTCTCAAAAGGGCATCTGAAGTGAGGCTTTGCAAATATATTCCAGAAGTACAGGAAAACAAATATATTTGAATATAATTTGCACATATAATTTGTAAGAAGGTGGATGATTAATCCATGAAAATGCTGATTGCTTGGCAGCCCTCCCTGAAACCCGGCAGACCAAGCGGCTTCAACTCCAACCGTTGGGAGTCTCCCAAGTAATATTTGAAAGCAAAGAGATTTCTGGCTCGTTATGATCTCGTGTTGAACCCTGGATGTCAGACCCTGAGCTAGCTGAGGTTTGGGTTCCCACTGTTCTGCAAGTAGCTGCCCTCGGCACGAGAAGTCAGGAGAGCAACAGGCGCTGGAAGGAAGAGGAGCTGTTAACAGTAGAGGCTCCGCCACGTCTGGTACCTTCTGAGCGCCAGAGAAGGCATGGTAGAAGCTGGAAACATAGGTCATAATGGCCTTCTCATCGGGCCGGGCCGTGTTGACAATGTCTGAAAAGTGAACAAGAAGCATTAAAGATACCAGGAGGCAAAACTCTCCCCCGTCCCCTGTTCCTTGACGATCGGCTGGTTCTAGCAAAATCTGCCACAGCTCTGGTGTCCACCTGTAGGCAAAGATTGAGCCCGGGGAAAGTTAACGCCAAGAAGCCGATGTTACAAGTTTCCAAGTGACCCAGAACTGGAAGTTAACTTGTCCAGCATGGAACTGAAGCCAAGGATCTGAGATTTACACTGCCAGACCTCAAGGCTGCACACACAAGTGATGTGAAGGCCTATTAAAGGTTGCAGAGTTTTTACGACTTTGCAGTGGCTCGGCTCGCTTGCCCTTTCCTCCAAAGAAGAACTTTGAATGCAGAGATTGTGCCAGGCATGTCTAATAAAACTCTGCGGACACCCACTGGAATCCGAGCGCTCCTGGTTTGTTTCAGGGTGTGGCTCCCTCGCTGTGGGGCTTTTCCTGCCCTCATCCCAGGGCTTCAGGGAGAAAGGCCTGCATTATATGTCCAAGTCCCTTAGAAAGGAATGCTAAGGAAGAAGAACGAAACAGCGACAACAGGGGTTTGCTCCACTAGCTGTCAGTCCCGTGAACTGAAGGCCACACTAGCGTCTGATTGGCCAGCAGCAGACCGGTCCTCCCCCTCGGCTCCATCAATTCACAAGCCAAGTATGAGCTTGGAGGAGCCTGGCAGAACTTCTCCCATGGCTCCTTAAGGAAGCCCATGGCTCACTTCAGAAACCAGGGGTGGGATTTGCCATCCATAGAAGAGGTGGGGAAACATTGGCCTTCCAGAGGTTGCTAAACTTCCAAGTCCCATCATGCCTTGCCACTGACCACGGCTGCTTGAACTGATGGGAGTCATAGTTTAGAAATATCCAGAGGGCAAATGTGTCCTCCTCACCCCCCGTGATCTAGAACCTGAGCAAGATCAGTCAGACTGAGTCGTGAGCCAGGTTCCCCGCCTCTCTGGACCTGGGAAATCTGTCTGCAGACAAATACAGGCACATTTGGCTCCTTACCTCTCTCGCCCTGACCTAGCCACTGTGATCCATGCGACGGTCACCTCCAGGCTTGATTATTGTAACTCCCTCTACGTGGGGCTGCCCTTGAGACTGACCCAGAAACTCCAGCGGGTGCAGAATGCCGCGGCGAGACTCCTTACGGGGTCCTCGCTGTGGGATCACGTTCACCCGGGGCTATACCAGCTGCACCGGCTCCCGGTGGAGTACAGGATCAGGTTCAAGGTGCTGGTTTTAACCTTTAAAGCCTTATACGGCCTAGGACCCTCGTACCTACGGGACCACCTCTCCTGGTATGTCCCACGAAGGAACTTACGGTCTTCAAACAAAAATATCTTGGAGGCCACAAGGAGGTTAGGCTGGCCTCAACCAGAGCCAGGGCTTTTTCGGCCATGGCCCGATCTGGTGGAATGCTCTGTCACAAGAGACTAGGGCCCTGCGGGACTTGACATCTTTCCGCAGGGCCTGCAAGACAGAGCTGTTCCGCCTGCCCTTTGGCCAAGGCACAGCCTGACCCCCTCCTTCTGTAATTCTCATAGCACTCTAGCCCAATGGTTGCCATTAATTTGATTCTGAATTGATTTTAGAATGAAATGATTTTAGAATGTATTTCAATTAATTGATTGTGATTTTATGTAAACTGTGTTACTTTTACTGATGTTAGCCGCTCTGAGCCTGGCATTGGCTGGGGAGGGCGGGATATAAATAAAATTTTATTCTTCTTATAAGGTGGCAGAGTCCTGAGCAAAGAGACTGTACCACTTTGCGTGGAGGAGACTCATTCTTTTAATACTCTGTGTAAAAGCAAAACTCTCCACACACAAACCCTCCACAGTACACCAGGGACGAAGGCAGCTGGATAAAACCTCTCCCCAACTTTTCGACTTTCAGGAAGTTGCAAAGAAGGGGAATGTCTGAAATGCGACCGCACCACTTGCAGCCTTAAGTGGTACAGTCCCTTCTGCCTCAGGACTCCGCCGCCTACGATTTCTGCATCGGGAGTGCGGCAGATCTGATCTGGCAAGTTACTTTGACCCAGGGGAATTTGGGCTTTGCAATTCGGTGTGTGTGTGTGTGTGTGTGTGTGTGGAGGGGCTAGGCAGCTAAATGCAAGTCAGCCCAACGGAAGGAGCGTCAGCGACTCTCAGCAAGGCAGCGAACCCAAGGCAGTGCTTGACAGCTCTCTTGGGCTTCCGTAGCCCAGCCCTACTAAGGGAACTGCAGAACAGGGGGCGCCAAAAACCTCTTCCTCTGGGAATCGGTTGCATTGCAACGCTGTTACGAAATTTGCTTCTTGGAACCGAACACCCGAGCCCACGCTCCAAGAGCAGCCTCCAGCTTACCTTCTGCATCCAACATCTTGGGAATGTCGAGGTATTTCTCAGCGACCTCAAAAGCGTTGTTCAGATTCGTGACTGGATCATCCTGGGGAGAAAGGAGGGGTTTGTCAGAGAGGCACAGCTGTCAGAACTGGTGCCATCCCAAAGCCGAATCGCAACCCTGCCCTGCCAGCTGAGAAGGAACATCCAAAGGAGAAAAGTGTTTCTCTGCCTTCCTCTGCCCCCCCCTACAAGCATATACTAGATGGATGGCGGCTAACAGATTGAGGTTGAATCCTGACAAGACAGAAGTACTGTTTTGGGGGGACAGGAGGCGGGCAGGTGTGGAGGATTCCCTGGTCCTGAATGGGGTAACTGTGTCCCTGAAGGACCAGGTGTGCAGCCTGGGAGTCATTTTGGACTGACAGCTGTCCATGGAGGCACAGGTCCATTCTGTGTCCAGGGCAGCTGTTTACCAGCTCCATCTGGTGCGCAGGCTGAGACCCTCCCTGCCCGCAGACTGTCTCGCCAGAGTGGTGCATGCTCTAGTTATCTCCCGCTTGGACTACTGCAATGCGCTCTACGTGGGGCTACCTTTGAAGGTGACCCGGAAACTACAACTAATCCAGAATGCAGCAGCTAGAGTGGTGACTGGGAGCGGCCACCGGGACCACATAACACCAGTCCTGAGAGACCTGCATTGGCTCCCAGTACGTTTCCGAGCACAATTCAAAGTGTTGGTGCTGACCTTTAAAACCCTAAACGGCCTTGGTCCAGTAAGCAGTGTCTGAAGGAGTGTCTCCACCTCCATCTTTCCGCCCGGATGATGGGGGTGGAGACACTCCTTCAGGTATATATGGCAATTTGTTATCAGGCGTGACTCCCGCTAATTGATTTATGGCCCTCAATTAGCTCTTTACTGCCCGGCACGCTTCTCCTGCCGCATGCTCTGCTCCGAGCTCTCCGTCACGCCATTAGCAGAGTTTCGCACAGCGGTGTTCAACTGTCACGCAGCTCGTCTCAGCTTCCAGACAAACACACACAGAGTCCTGGTTTGTCTATTTACAGCTTTTATTCCGATATTTCTCAGGAATTTCCAGGACTATTTGCAGCCATCACAGCACTGCATCCTTTCCCCACAGAGTACAGAGTGGGACTGGCAAACTTTGCCCAAGCTCCTCCCGAGCTTCCAAAATTGACGTCAGAATGGTGTGGCATCATGGGAAGAACTTAACCTGTTAAGTTCCAACTCCAACACCCCCCTTTGCCGCACCTTCTGACAAGACCCTTTTGAGTTCAACACCTTCCCCTTTGCCTTGTGCTCCTTCCCAGCATCTTTCCCAGGCACCTGTTGAACCCTTTCAACACTCCCAGAATCACACTGTGCGAATTTTGCCCACGCACTTGTCGCTTGGTACCTTTCAGGTGGAATGCCCTTTGTTGAGCGACTAGACCTTCTGGGCACAAACTCAGATGTTACCTCTGACTCACTGCCACCAGAAGATGTGTCCTCAGCCTCACGGGATTCCCCTTCTGACTTAAAACGTTTTCGAACCCTTTCCATTACACTCACAGGAGAACTGGGCTCGCTTTTGGGTGTTCTCTTAACCTGTGGAGAAACTACAGATACCTCCTCCTGTTCCTGACTTTGGTCAGTTACCTGATCGTCATCATCAGACTCAGTTTCTTCTTCCTCCCCCCCAGAATCTTCCTGTTCTGAATCAGAAAGACACTCTGAAAGAACATCACGCTTGACAGCAGGTTGTGACTTTTTATCCTGCTCATAGAACTCAGCGTGCTTGCTGATCAGTAACTTACTCTGATCACCTGATGGAAATGCAAACCTCCATGCACTCGCTGTTGGCTCATACCCACAGAAGATCATTTTCCGGAACTTGGATCCATCTGGCCCCTGCAACGCAGCAGGTACTGACACAGATGCATGTGACCCGAACATACGCAAAAAATGAATCTGGGGTTTCCTGCCATGCAACAACCCAAACGGTGTGTCCCCTACCATGGAATTGTAGGTGCGATTCCAGGTGAAGCTCACATACTTGATTGCCTCCAGCCAAAACCTTGGAGGTAACCCAGAATCTTTCAGCAACACCTGTGCAGTTTTAACCAGAGCCTGACACTTGAGCTCTGCCTCCCCCCTCTGATTGGGTGAAGTCACTGTGTGACGTATCCCTTTCTTGCGAAAGTACTTCTGCAAAGCAGAACCTGTAAACTCAGCTCCTCTGTCACTTGTGACAGCTAGCACTTTGGTGGAAAACCTTACCTCTACCTCCTCAATCCAACGTTTGATCAGCTGTGCTGCATCATCCTTGGATTTGAGACCGTGAGTCCAGGAATTCTGTGTAAAATCCTCCTGCATCGAGAGCAGAAACCTTGACCCTCCCAGACTTGGTTCCTTTACCGGACCCCACAAATCTATGTGAACCAGTTCAAAAGGCCTAGTGGTTATCCTCTCAACCTTTGGATAACTGCATCCTTTTACCTTTGCCAGCTTGCAAGTTTCACAACTTACAGCTTGTCCACATTCTGAAATCTTACACCCTTTAGAAACTTCTGGCAGCACCTGTAGTTCTTCCAAAGAACTATGGGCTGTTCGTGTATGCCAAGCATGTACGCATGAATCATGATTGGGAATTGTAGCACGCAGTGCTTGTGCTTTGTCAACCTTCCCATCACCCTCCAGAGACGTTTTAAGAATGAATAGATCATTCTGCCCCTTTTTAACCTTGGCAAGCATCCTCCCTCCTTTGGAGATTGTGCACACATCATCCTGAAAACAAACCGTAAATCCCTTTTTCAGTAAATAAGGCACAGATAAAAGACAGTGGTGCATCCCAGGAACGGTACAACACTCCAGCGTTTCCTGCAAAATACGAAAATGCAGATTTACAACATTAGTCAAACTTCTTTTCTGTCCATTTGCAAACAGTACAGATTTCCCGGCAGGAATTGCCGTGCAGTTCCACCTCTCAACAGCAGGTGTCTCTGGAATCAAATTGCGATTAGCTGCAGAGTCAATAACAAAACTTTGCTCTGCCCTTGTCCCACGGCTGTCTTCAGCCAACGCCAAACTAGCCGTGATCTGATAAGTCTGTTCCTGGCACCTGGCACGTTCACCAGCCTCAGTCTCACGCCTGGTTGTTTTTCCAGGCCGGTTGCCATGGAAACTCGACTGGTTCCCATGAGAGTTCAGCAGTTTGACCTTGGCAACATCCTGTCTTGCCTCTCTGCTCCGGTGTGGGCAATCTCGACGCAGATGTCCCGCTGCATTACACAAGTAGCAACGACGAACTCCAGTGGAAAAACACTGCCTGGGGCTCCTCCCAGCTGGCCTGGCCCTCCTTCTTCCGGAAAAGCTCTCCTTGCCAGATCCGCCCCCCTTGAACTGCCGCTTCATTCCAGCAGGTTCAGTGGAAAACTTTTCAAACTTGCCTTTGGAACTTTCTGCCCCCCCGACTTGCTCACAAGCACTCCTTGAGGCTAAATCATCAGGAACATGGACTGCAGCCATCTCTAGGCTCTTAGCTTCTATTTGCCCTTGGCCTCCTGCTGAGCCTTCACACAGACGTTTCAGCACATGCCAAGCCTCACACGCAGATTCAACGCCCTCCAGGTGCTGTTGCAACTTAGCATGAACACCTGCTCTTAACATGCAGACCTCAGCTCTCATAGCTTTCTCCCTCTGCATTTTCTCCTCCAGAGAAACAGACTTCAGTTTGCCTGCATCTCTGTCCACCAGTTGCACTGGTTCCCTCTGGGAAATGTCCCAAACTTCCGTGGCCATGAACCACGCCCTCACCCTTTTTGTCCAGCTCCATCATGGGAAGAACTTAACCTGTTAAGTTCCAACTCCAACACCCCCCTTTGCCGCACCTTCTGACAAGACCCTTTTGAGTTCAACACCTTCCCCTTTGCCTTGTGCTCCTTCCCAGCATCTTTCCCAGGCACCTGTTGAACCCTTTCAACACTCCCAGAATCACACTGTGCGAATTTTGCCCACGCACTTGTCGCTTGGTACCTTTCAGGTGGAATGCCCTTTGTTGAGCGACTAGACCTTCTGGGCACAAACTCAGATGTTACCTCTGACTCACTGCCACCAGAAGATGTGTCCTCAGCCTCACGGGATTCCCCTTCTGACTTAAAACGTTTTCGAACCCTTTCCATTACACTCACAGGAGAACTGGGCTCGCTTTTGGGTGTTCTCTTAACCTGTGGAGAAACTACAGATACCTCCTCCTGTTCCTGACTTTGGTCAGTTACCTGATCGTCATCATCAGACTCAGTTTCTTCTTCCTCCCCCCCAGAATCTTCCTGTTCTGAATCAGAAAGACACTCTGAAAGAACATCACGCTTGACAGCAGGTTGTGACTTTTTATCCTGCTCATAGAACTCAGCGTGCTTGCTGATCAGTAACTTACTCTGATCACCTGATGGAAATGCAAACCTCCATGCACTCGCTGTTGGCTCATACCCACAGAAGATCATTTTCCGGAACTTGGATCCATCTGGCCCCTGCAACGCAGCAGGTACTGACACAGATGCATGTGACCCGAACATACGCAAAAAATGAATCTGGGGTTTCCTGCCATGCAACAACCCAAACGGTGTGTCCCCTACCATGGAATTGTAGGTGCGATTCCAGGTGAAGCTCACATACTTGATTGCCTCCAGCCAAAACCTTGGAGGTAACCCAGAATCTTTCAGCAACACCTGTGCAGTTTTAACCAGAGCCTGACACTTGAGCTCTGCCTCCCCCCTCTGATTGGGTGAAGTCACTGTGTGACGTATCCCTTTCTTGCGAAAGTACTTCTGCAAAGCAGAACCTGTAAACTCAGCTCCTCTGTCACTTGTGACAGCTAGCACTTTGGTGGAAAACCTTACCTCTACCTCCTCAATCCAACGTTTGATCAGCTGTGCTGCATCATCCTTGGATTTGAGACCGTGAGTCCAGGAATTCTGTGTAAAATCCTCCTGCATCGAGAGCAGAAACCTTGACCCTCCCAGACTTGGTTCCTTTACCGGACCCCACAAATCTATGTGAACCAGTTCAAAAGGCCTAGTGGTTATCCTCTCAACCTTTGGATAACTGCATCCTTTTACCTTTGCCAGCTTGCAAGTTTCACAACTTACAGCTTGTCCACATTCTGAAATCTTACACCCTTTAGAAACTTCTGGCAGCACCTGTAGTTCTTCCAAAGAACTATGGGCTGTTCGTGTATGCCAAGCATGTACGCATGAATCATGATTGGGAATTGTAGCACGCAGTGCTTGTGCTTTGTCAACCTTCCCATCACCCTCCAGAGACGTTTTAAGAATGAATAGATCATTCTGCCCCTTTTTAACCTTGGCAAGCATCCTCCCTCCTTTGGAGATTGTGCACACATCATCCTGAAAACAAACCGTAAATCCCTTTTTCAGTAAATAAGGCACAGATAAAAGACAGTGGTGCATCCCAGGAACGGTACAACACTCCAGCGTTTCCTGCAAAATACGAAAATGCAGATTTACAACATTAGTCAAACTTCTTTTCTGTCCATTTGCAAACAGTACAGATTTCCCGGCAGGAATTGCCGTGCAGTTCCACCTCTCAACAGCAGGTGTCTCTGGAATCAAATTGCGATTAGCTGCAGAGTCAATAACAAAACTTTGCTCTGCCCTTGTCCCACGGCTGTCTTCAGCCAACGCCAAACTAGCCGTGATCTGATAAGTCTGTTCCTGGCACCTGGCACGTTCACCAGCCTCAGTCTCACGCCTGGTTGTTTTTCCAGGCCGGTTGCCATGGAAACTCGACTGGTTCCCATGAGAGTTCAGCAGTTTGACCTTGGCAACATCCTGTCTTGCCTCTCTGCTCCGGTGTGGGCAATCTCGACGCAGATGTCCCGCTGCATTACACAAGTAGCAACGACGAACTCCAGTGGAAAAACACTGCCTGGGGCTCCTCCCAGCTGGCCTGGCCCTCCTTCTTCCGGAAAAGCTCTCCTTGCCAGATCCGCCCCCCTTGAACTGCCGCTTCATTCCAGCAGGTTCAGTGGAAAACTTTTCAAACTTGCCTTTGGAACTTTCTGCCCCCCCGACTTGCTCACAAGCACTCCTTGAGGCTAAATCATCAGGAACATGGACTGCAGCCATCTCTAGGCTCTTAGCTTCTATTTGCCCTTGGCCTCCTGCTGAGCCTTCACACAGACGTTTCAGCACATGCCAAGCCTCACACGCAGATTCAACGCCCTCCAGGTGCTGTTGCAACTTAGCATGAACACCTGCTCTTAACATGCAGACCTCAGCTCTCATAGCTTTCTCCCTCTGCATTTTCTCCTCCAGAGAAACAGACTTCAGTTTGCCTGCATCTCTGTCCACCAGTTGCACTGGTTCCCTCTGGGAAATGTCCCAAACTTCCGTGGCCATGAACCACGCCCTCACCCTTTTTGTCCAGGTATTCCACGCTTGGACGGTGAGTTCCTCACGCTGTTCAAACGGAGCTTGAATCACCTCCTGGCCATCTGCCATCTTCCCCCGGGGCCCAGCGTACTCACGTAAACAACCAGCCGCTCTTCAGCTCCCGGTTTAGCAGATCAGCTCTCCTGCCTCTCACAATTCCAGGCAGAACTCCAAGCTGGCATCAGCATCGTCGTCAGCTTGTCTGTTTGCCTCCGCCTCCTGCCGTGCTCCTCTGCTCGACACCGCAGACTTCAAACGCATTCCGGCAGTATCTCCCGTGACAGTTTACAAGCGATGATTTAGGACATCCATAACCTATGGCAATTTGTTATCAGGCGTGACTCCCGCTAATTGATTTATGGCCCTCAATTAGCTCTTTACTGCCCGGCACGCTTCTCCTGCCGCATGCTCTGCTCCGAGCTCTCCGTCACGCCATTAGCAGAGTTTCGCACAGCGGTGTTCAACTGTCACGCAGCTCGATTCAGCTTCCAGACAAACACACACAGAGTCCTGGTTTGTCTATTTACAGCTTTTATTCCGATATTTCTCAGGAATTTCCAGGACTATTTGCAGCCATCACAGCACTGCATCCTTTCCCCACAGAGTACAGAGTGGGACTGGCAAACTTTGCCCAAGCTCCTCCCGAGCTTCCAAAATTGACGTCAGAATGGTGTGGCATCATGGGAAGAACTTAACCTGTTAAGTTCCAACTCCAACAGTATACTGGGCCTTTGAGGCCGTTTAGGGCTTTAAAGGTCAGCACCAACACTTTGAATTGTGCTCGGAAACGTACTGGGAGCTAATGTAGGAATCTCAGAAGGTGTAGTTTAAGGGTGATGGGAGAATTTAGGAGGCTCCTATTCCCCTCCCAGAGTTACAGCTCCTGCAGAGCTTTAGCAATCAATTCTTCTTTACGTGGAACTCTTGGAACTGTAGCTTGGGGTGGGGAGTGGGGAGAGAAGGAGATTGCCTAACAACACTCAGCACCCTTTGCAAACTACAGTTCCCAGAATTCTTTGGGGGAAGGCAAGACTGTACAAAGGTCATGATACAGGGTGCTTTTAAATGGATGGTGCGAATGTGGCCTTTAATTCCACAAAAGAGCCCTGCAGCCCAATATGAGTGTTAGGGCATTTCACACACCCTCCCAACTACCACCTTAGCTTTCCCCTCCATGGCATTTTAGCTCAGGGGAAAAGAAATGCTTTGCCACGTTTAACCCTGAGGCCGGTCGCTGCCATTCTCACATTACAGACAAGGAGATTGCGACTCGCCCCAGATTGCCCAGGGAGATCCTGGCTGAAGTGGGATTTGAATCTGAGCTCTCAGGTGGCACAACGGCTCAGTGCGTCTGGCTGTTAAGCAGAAGGCTGGTGGTTCAAGCCCACTCAGAGATAGCTGCGGGGAGAATTCCTGCATTGCAGGGGTTGGACTAAATGACCGTCCTGGGTCCCTTCCAGCTTGCAATCCTGTGATCTCACTCAAGCCAGTGACTCATGCTCATTTCTGGACTGGATTCTGGGGAGAGCATGTAGGACACAGCTAAAAACACAAATAGCAATGCTACTACTACTCAATTTCGAGTCCAAAATGAGGGAGGAAGGAAGGAGCTGCTGTCGCCAACATACCTTTCTGAGCTTGTCATACTCAATGAGTTCTGGTCTGTGTCTGTGGATCAAGGCATTAAAAGCAAGGCCGTCTTTCCAGCTGTAAAAAGAAGCCCAAGGATACAGTTAGATTGCTTGGCTGTCCAAGAGGGGAAAGTGCGGCTTCGGGGCAGCATTCCTCAAAACTGCGAGGCCCGCCCCCCCCCCTTTCGGACAGGAGGGTGCTTTTCAGTACAGTAATGCTGTACTGGTTTTAACACTTGATTGGGAGCCGCCCAGAGTGGCTGGGGAAACTCAGCCAGATGGGCAGGGTATAAATAATAAATTATATTATATTATATTATATTATATTATATTATTTTATTTTATTAATTATTATTATTATTATTATTATTATTATTATTATTATTATTATTATTATTATACCTTGGGTTAAGTAATTCGTTCTGGAGGTCTGTTCTTAACCTGAAACTGTTCTTAACCTGAAGCACCACTTTAGCTAATGGGGCCTCCCGCTGCCGCCGCGCTGCCAGCACACAATTTCTTTTCTCATCCTGAAGCAAAGTTCTTAACCAGAGGTACTATTTCTGGGTTAGCGGAGTCTGTAACCTGAAGCATATGTAACCTGAAGCGTATTTAACCTGAGGTACCACTGTAGTATTTAAAGCACTACGATACCACCTTAATACCACTGGAGAGCCAGTGTGGTGTAGTGGTTAAGAGCGGTAGACTCGTAATCTGGGGAACTGGGTTCGATTCCCTGCTCCTCCACATGCAGCTGCTGGGTGACCTTGGGCCAGTCACACTTCTCTGAAGTCTCTCAGCCCCACTCACCTCACAGAGTGTTTGTTGTGGGGGAGGAAGGGAAAGGAGTTTGTTAGCCGCTTTGAGACTCCTTCGGGTAGTGATAAAGCGGGATATCAAATCCAAACTCTTCTTCTTCTTCTTCTTCTTCTTCTTCTTATTATTATTTTCACAAAAAGGTAGCAAAGAAAGGGCAGAACCACAAAAACTTCAAGAGTCGCTAAAAAGTAAGAATGCAAGAGCCCTGCTGGGCTGCACTCAGGGTTCGTTCAGTCCAGTGGCCAAGCTACTGGGAAGCCAAAAGCAGGCCTGAAGCTCACATCCTGTTCCTGCCTATTTCCCTTCAATGTGGGGGTGCCACACAGCCATCGCAACCACAGACAACCCCCGCAACCTCCTCCAAGGATTTGCCTGTTCTCCTTCTCAAAGGCAGCTAAGCCACCACAACATTATGGGGGTTGCATCCCAAGTGACGTCTCCCGTCAGCACATGGACTCTTCTCCCCCACCCCCAGTGCTTAATCTGTCCTAAGGACTCCCCCAACCCTGCAGAGCAGATGTGGGGCAGGGCATAGGGCAGGCAAGGTAAAGGTAAAGGACCCCTTGATGGTTAAGTCCAGTCAAAGGTGACTATGGGGTTGCGGCGCTCATCTCGCTTTCAGGCCAAGGGAGCCGGTGTTTGTCCGCAGACAGTTTTCCGGATCATGTGGCAAGCAGGACTAAACTGCTTCTGGGGCAACGGAACACCGTGATGGATCGGTGGAAGAAGATTGGAAGAAATTTAAAGACTATCTACAGAAATATTGCAAAATTGATGAATGTTAGAATGATGTCAGAATGAAGTTAAGTGGTTTAAGCAGCAATGTTATAAAGGTGTATGTAAAAATGGATTGTTAACAGGTGAGAATTCAAAGTTATAATATATTAGGTTAAAGGACTAAGATAAAAACAAAGAGGGAAAGAAATTGCTGAATTAACTAACTGAATTGGAATACAAAAAAGGGAGGTGTGAGGTCAGGAAAACAAGGACATGAATGTAAGGTATGGAAAGACTGATGTATTTTTTTAAGTGTTTTTTTATCTTTTTTGTATTTTGTATTTTTTCTTTTATTTTTTCTTTTGTCTTTTTTTCTTCTTTTTTTAAATTCATGTCATTCTTTTCTTTGAAACCTTAATAAATATCATTAAAAAAAAAAAGGAACACCGTGATGGAAACCAGAATGCACGGAAATGCCGTTTACCTTCCTGCCACAGTGGTACCTGTTTACCTACTTGCGCTGGTGTGCTTTCAAACTGCTAGGTTGGCAGGAGCTGGGACAGAGCAACAGGAGCTCACCCCCCCTTCATGGGGATTCGAACCACCGACCTTCTGATCGGCAAGCCCAAGAGGCTCAGTGGTTTAGACCACAGCACCACCCTATAGGTCATGCATGGAGTGGGGGAGAAGGTGTCCCCATTGCACAAGTGGAAATCCTTGTGTTGATGAGAGGTGTTCCTTGGGTGCTCCCCTTTTGCCAGAGAACTCTCCTGAAACAGTTCCATGCCCTGGGTGGCAGACTTGCCTTGCCCTGCCCAGAATCTACTGCCCATTTATTTCAGTGGGTGATTCCCTTTTCACCCAGCACATATCATTCCACCAGCCTCTGTCCACCACTCTCCTCCCCAAGACCCATTATTCCTAAAATATCCATAGAGCTGCGGCCTCTCGTCCGCACAAGATAACCTGCCAGCCTCTTAAAGGTTCCCACCGAGCTACTTCGGAGTCCACACATCCCAGGTCTCTAGCTCGAGCAGGAAGCACAAAGGCCTCTGCTATTTGATGGGCTGGTCTGCCGGATTTTTAATGGGGAGCCATCCTCATGAATCCATTTCTCGCAGCCTTCGAGACGCAGCAAGGCTTTCTGGCCGGAGAGTGGAAATGCTGCCTCTGTGTTTGGGAAAGGCAAGGCCCGGTGCCTCGCCGAGTGGCTGTGTCTCGACTGGCCAGAATCATAGAGTTGAAAGGGACCCCCCGGGGTCATCCAGCCCACCCCCCTGAAATACAGGGATAGCAGCTGAAGAATTTCCACTTTTCAAAGGAGCGTGTTCCACTGTCAGAACACCTTGTGTTTAGTTGGAATCTCCTTTATCGCACTTGGAATCCATTGGTTCTTAGCTGGGCTAGCTCAGCTGGCAGAGAACGGAACCCCGAATCTCAGGGTCATGGGTTCGAGCCCCGAGTTGGGCAAAATATCCCTGCATTGCAGGGGGGTTGGACTAGATGACCACAAGGGGTCCCTCCCAACTCTTAAGATTCTTTCACGGTTTGCATCTTACCCTCTAGAGCAGCAGAAAACAAGCTTTTCTCCCTTTTCCATGGGACAACCTTTTGGATATTAAAGGTAAAGGTAAAGGGACCCCTGACCATTAAGTCCAGTCATGAACGACTCTGGGGTTGCGGCGCTCATCTCGCTTTAATGGCCGAGGGAGCCGGCGTACAGCATGACTAAGCCGCTTCTGGTGAACCAGAGCAGCGCACGGAAATGCCGTTTACCTTCCTGCTGGAGTGGTACCTATTTATCTACTTGCACTTTGATGTGCTTTCAAACTGCTAGGTTGGCAGGAGCAGGGACTGAGCAACGGGAGCTCACCCTGTCGCGGGGATTCGAACCGCTGACCTTCTGATCGGCAAGTCCTAGGCTCTGTGGTTTAACCCACAGCGCCATTCTATCTCTTCTCACTCTCCTCCTTTCCAGCCTAAACATGCCCAGCTTCCTCCACCGTCCCTCCTAAAGGTTGGTTTCCAGGCCCTCGATCATCTCGGCTCCCCAAGGTTACCTTATGTGGAAGTTCTGTACGTTGACGTTCTTGTAGGGCGCAGTCTTCCTCTGGCACCAGAGCAACAGGCCTTCCTTGGCCGAAGTCTCTGCAGGACGAAGGGGAGAAAGAAGAGAGAGGAGGTGATGGTGCCATCCTTGGCAGGATGGGTCCCTAGCATGGGGGGGGGGGGGTTTGAAGCTAAGGCAGCAACAGGAATGGGACGGAGCCAGGACAACATCTCCAAACCTAAGGGTCGAAGGCCAACGTTGTACAAGGCTCTTCCACGGAAAAAAAAAAGGTGTGCAGGATGCCACTTTGTGCACACGGACTCCCTAAAACAGTGGTAACTGGAATAAACAAAATGCAACATTGCATTTTTATACACGCATTCTCCTGCTTGTGCATGGCACTGGGAAGCAACCCAATAATTCATTCCAAACTGGGGAATGGCAGGAGAGAGCTGGAGAGTTCCCGTGGCTCGCAAGGCACTGAGATCCAGCTCTGAGGGCCTTCTAGTGGTTCCCTCCCTGCAAGAAGCCAAGTTACAGGGAACCAGGCAGAGGGCCTTCTCGGTGGTGGCGCCCTCCCTGTGGAACGCCCTCCCACCAGATGTCGAAGAGAAAAACAACTACCAGACTTTTAGAAGACATCTGAAGGCAGCCCCGTTTAGGGAAGCTTTTAAAGTTTGATGTATTACAGTATTTTAATATTATAATATAATATAATACTGTATTACTTATTATATTATAATATAATACTGTTTAATAGATTATTCTATTTTAATATTCTGTTGGAAGCCACCTAGAGTGGCTGGGGAAACCCAGCCAGATGGGCGGGGTATAAATAATACATTATTATAATATTATTATTATTAAGGAGACCCTCCCTGGAGCCCAAAGAGGACGTGTGCAAGGGGCAGAGGAAGCCCCGAAGAGACTGGAGGCACAGCAGGGCTTTGTTTACGCTGCTCAGTCTCCCCGTCTGGCAGCTGATGCGCTAGGTAGCGCAGCACCAGTCTTTCATGCGTCCTCCAGCCTCCTGCCAGCCCCAGAGCTTCAGTTCTAGTTGTGGATATTTCTGGACACAGTATGAGTTGAAGAGAGAGTGACAGAGAGGGTGTCTTAAGGATATTTAGAGGGTGCTCCCCACTTTGTACAATGTCACCTATGCGCATGGGGGCCCAGAACGTAACCCCCACGCAAGTGGGAAGCTGCATGTTGTTGTGATCTGCCCAGGGACAGATCCAAGGAGGGAACGGTCTTGGGGGAAATGACCCTTTCCTATAAAGCAGCCTCCCCCAAGCTGGCGCCCTCTGGGTGTTTTGGATGATGGGAGGCAGAGTTCAAATTATCCAGAGGGCACCAGCTTGGGGGAGGCTGCAACGAAGCGCTTGCAAATCTAGTACCCTGAAAAGGTACAGGCCCATTTGAGTTTTTGCTAAGAAAAACGCCGCCAGGTGCCCCGAATCGTTAACCCGTGTTTGTTGTCACTTGTGCAGAAGGGAAGTGGGGTTGTTGTGGGGGGGCATCTGCAGGGGAGAAGAAGTGGCAAGCAGGATAGGAAGGTGAGCTCACACACACACACCCCACCCCCAAATAATGGCATGTTGTTTTTTAAAAAAGCCCTTTTGCTTGTGCCTGAACTGGGAATAAAACAGCTGAGGTGCATAAGATCAGGTGGGTGCGAATTTGCATTCTTAGGTACTGGGGCCCAGGTAGAAAACCATGGGGGGGTGTATTGCCCCCCCCCCAAGGTCTCTGGCTGCCTAATGCCTGCTTGGCAGGCATTCCCAAAGCAGGTATTTGCCAAGGAGCCTGAGCCACGCGCTCAATAAAGTCAGCGAGGGTTATTGCAACCGACTTGAGCAGCTGCACGGTGCATGATTAATTGTCGCTGGTCTAATGGGAAAGAGGAAGCGGTTGAAGGCGTGGGCACCGTCGTGGATCACCGCAAGTCCGCAGTGCATTGCCGCACGGGCTTCGCCAGCTTCCTCTCCCGTCTATTTAAACGTGCCAGACGTACAGCTGGTGCCAACACGCCAGGAGGAAGGTGCAGAGAGGGCAGGTTGGCGCACGGCCCACGGAAACTTGGGCGCTCACCTTCTACGGAGATGTCCTGGATGGCGAATCTGAGGATGATGGTCCAGATCATGCCAAGGGTCATCTTTGCGTTGCCATCGACGATTTCTGGAAGCAGATGGGAAGGGCGTTAAGGGAGGGAGGCCGGTTCTGTTCTGGATCAGCTCACGCTTTGGCCAGAAAGCGGGCAACTTGCATAGTTCAGTTGGTCAGAGAGTGGTGCTGATTATGCCAAGGTTGGCAGTTTGACCCCCAGAGTCTTTCCAACTCCATGATTTATGCTGAAAGTTCCCAGGTGAACACACGGAGCAGAAAGGACACATGTGCCAAGGAGATGACACTGAGTTGTGGCAAGGTGATGCGTTCCCACTGCACACCCCTAGGGGTCTGGTGGGGTGTGTGTCCCCTGACGCAACACCCACAGTTTGGGACACCCTGCCTGCCGATACCAGGCAGGTACCACCAGTTCATTGTACAGTGATAGCCTGTTCAACTGGCAAAACGTTCAGAAACCAAGGCACGACATCCGATTGGCTGCAGGAAGCTCCTGCGGTCAATCGGAAGCCGCGTCGGACGTTCAGGTTCCAAAGAACGTTCGCAAACCGGAACACTCACTTCCAGGTTTGCAGCGTTCAGGAGCCAAAATGTTCGACTTGCAAGGCGTTCAGGATCCAGGGTGCCTGCCGAAAACACTGGTGCCTGTTCAGATATGTTTCTATGTGTTTTAATCAGATTTTTAGCTTATCGTTTATTTTAATTAAGTAGTTGACTTTAGCTGTTTTCACTAGTAATTTCATTGTTTCATACTTTTAGAGTGGTGGGGGTTTTTTAAAGGGTTAGTCAGCCTTTCGTGTTTCTTCCATTTGTGAATTATTGCACCAACTGGTGTCACCTTCTCACCAAGCTGCTTGGCAATAGTCTTGTAGCCCAGTCCAGCCTTGTCCGGTCTACAATCTTGTCCCTGGCATCCTTGGACAGCTCTCTGGTCCTGGTGGCTAGTTTGGAATCTGCTGGACTGATTGCTTCTGTCGACAGGTGTCTTTTGTACAGGTACTGTAACGAGCTGGGATTACAGGTAAGACCTCTCCCTTACAGCACCTTGTTACATACAGTGAAGATACTGTACCAGGTAGCCTGACATTTGGCTGGTTGATAGGGGATCAAATACTTGTTTCACTCATTACAATGCACATCAGTCTCTGACTTTTGTCTTCTGTGTTTCTGGGGGTTTTCCTGTTGTTATTCTGTCTCTCACAGCTACGATAAACCTACCATTAAAATTATGGACTGGTCATTTCTTCGTCAAGAGGGCAAACCGGCAAATTTAGCAGGGGATCAAATACTTCCCCCCCCCCTCACTGTATGGGCATAGAGATCAGCGTTCAGAAAGGCTGTAGCTCAGGGGTGCGTACGCATTGCATTTCCCAGGTCTCAATCTCTTGCAAAGACTTCTGCCTGAATCCCTAGAGTCTCCTCTAATGTTATAGTAGCCCAGCTCCCATCAGCCTCAGGGGTAGGGGTTGGAGCCCAACAACATACAGGGAAGGACAAACGACTATCAGACTTTGAAAAGCTGGCATCGCTGGGTCAATTTCATCAATTTTGTTGAATTAAACTAAATAGCTTTAATTGGATTTTGAACGAATGCGCAATTCATTGTTACCGTTTTGAATTTCATTGTGCAAACTGCTATTCTGAATAATGCTTTTCACGGGGGGGGGGGGCACTGGGGATGAGTTCGTGGAACCAAGGGGGCTTTGAAGAGGAAAATCTGGGAACCCCTGACATAGACAACACTGATCTGGATGGGCTCATTGTTCAACTCTAAGGCAGCTCCCTAAGTTCTTCCCTGTTCTGCAAATCTTAGTACAGTGGTACCTCGGTTTTCGAGCGTCTTGGAAGTCGAACATTTCGGCTTTCGAATGCAGAAAACCTGGAAGTAACTGCTTCAGTTTTCGAACGCTTTTCGGAAACTAAAAACATGCCACACCGCTTCCATATTGGGTTTTCTGGACATAAATGCTTCCGGAAATGCATGCTTCGGTTTTTGAATGTTTCGGAAGGCGAACAGTCTTCCGGAACGGATTACATTCGAAAATCAAGGTTGCATTATACAGTGGTACCTCGGGTTAAGTACCACATTTTTCGCTCTATAAGACGCACCAGACCACAAGACGCACCTAGTTTTTGGAGGAGGAAAACAAGGGGAAAAAATTCTGAACCTCAGAAGTCAGAACAGCAAGAGGGATCGCTGCGCAGTGAAAGCAGCAATCTCTCTTGCTGTTCTGGCTTCTGTGATAGCTGCGCAGCCTGCATTCGCCCCATAAGACGCACACACATTTCCCCTTACTTTTTAGAAAGGAAAAAGTGAATCTTATAGAGCGAAAAATACGGTACTTAATTCGTTCCAGAGTTCTGTTCTTAACCTGAAGCACCACTTTAGCTAATGGGGCTTCCTGCTGCCGTCGCACCGCCACCGTGCGATTTCTGTTCTCCTCCTGAAGCAAAGTTCTTAACCCGAGGTAATATTTCTAGGTTAGCGGAGTCTGTAACCTGAAGCGTATGTAACCTGAAGCGTATGTAACCCGAGGTACCACTGTACTGGTTTGCTTTTCAAAAGCAAGTTTCTAGGCCTTATGGTGCAAAATATACATTTGGTACCACAGGGGCAATGTAGCCTGAGTTCTCTGAAGTCAGGCGGTGGGCTGATTAACGTTTCCAGCGGCTGCAGGCAGGGCCTTGGTGCTGTGTGTAGGTTCTGGCTGCTTCCAAAGGGGAGAAGCAGCTGCATAAATGATGCAAAAGAGCAGGAACTGTGCAAATTCTGCTCCGTTTGCGGGACACAGAATTGTTTTGTGTCGCGTTGCTGGAGCACAGGCTACAGTCCGGCTTTGTACTCTTGAACCACCCAGGAAGCCTTTCTGGCTGGTCCTTCGTTGCAATCTGTGCCTTTTTTTGCCTTCCGCCAGCAGACACAATGGAGGGGGAGACTGGATTCCCCCCCCCTCCCCCTGAGAAGATTAACAAGAGACGCTGCAGGCCAAGGCAAGTGGCCGGCAGGAGTTGCTTGCAGTTCCTGGGAGAATCAGAGCACAGAATTCCCAATTCGGATTCCTTTATTTGCCATCAGGCCGCCCGGAAGCAAGAGTTAATTCCTTTGCTCTCTTAACCAGCACAAATCAAATCATGGCTAAGCTCATAATGGCCTATATATCTGCGACTTACTGTACTCTGCTTTTGACTGTATTGTGCTTATTTGTTAATTCCATGGAAAAACCCCTGAAAATATTCCTCCCCCCGCCAAAAAAAGGGTAAAAACTGCAAGCGTTAAAATTTGGTCCCCTAATCTTAACATGCTAAGGTAAAAGGGTAAAGGGACCCCTGACCATTAGGTCCAGTCGTGGCCGACTCTGGGGTTGCAGCGCTCATCTCGCTTTATTGGCCGAGGGAGCCGGCGTACAGCTTCTGGGTCATGTGGCCAGCATGACTAAGCCGCTTCTGGTGCTGGAGTGGTACCTATTTATCTACTTGCACTGGTGTGCTTTCGAACTGCTAGGTTGGCAGGAGCAGGGACCGAGCAACGGGAGCTCACCTCATCATGGGGATTTGAACCGCCGACCTTCTGATCGGCAAGTGCTGGGCTCTGTGGTTTAACCCACGGCCCCACCCGCATCCCAATCTTAACATGCTAAAATTGTGCAAAAGATGAGCAACGTTTTGGATATCCCTGGCTGGACAGAGCAATCTCCCTCCAGCGGTTGCTGCAGGTGGAAAACCTGCAGGCCAAGCGCAGAATTTGCAAGCGCTCAGAAGCATGAACGCTCAGAAGTCGAAACAGCACAGAAGGTGCTGAGCAGAGACGCCAAAGGGTGTCACTCTGGGGAGGTGTGTGTGCAGGAGCAGAGAGGGCGTCAGGCTTGATGAGCCTCCTGTTCTGTAACCAGAGATGCCACACCCGATGCGCCAAGAGGGCACTTGTCAGAACATGCGCTGGTTTCAAGGACAGCTCCCTTTCCCAGGTTAGGTCCCCGAAGGCAGGGGAGGCGATGCCGGAGCGCTGGGGAAGCTCCGGAAAGCTGGATTCAGCTCGCCTGGTCTAGTGCTTCCAGAAAGGACACGATGGCATCGAAGAGAGATTTGCCACGGGTGCAAACCGTCCCCCTCGGATAAAGAACTGGAGGTGGGCGGGGGCCTTGCATCTGCAGCTGGCAAAGAAGAGCCTGAGGACACAAGCTTGCTGGATCAGATCAGGGGTCTCACTAACCACAGCACCCCCATTTAGGAGAAGCTGGATGCCAAAGGGGCCAATATTAAGGGTTTTTGCTCCAGGCAGCTGAATATTTTCCTTGAAAGAGGGTTGCCTGTTTCGGGGGAATTTTCTGCCTCAGTCTTTCTTCTGTAAAATGGGTATGCTGCAGCGCTCAACGGTTTCTTAGAGATGTTTGACAGTGGGTCTCTCCCCCAGGAGGTTGTGGCCTCTCCTTCCTCGGAGGTTTTTAAGCAGAGGTTGGAGGGCCACCTGTCATGGACGCTAGAGCTGAGATCTCTGCGTTGCAAGAATCATAGAATCATATAGAATCATAGAATCATAGAGTTGGAAGAGACCACAAGGGCCATCGAGTCCAACCCCCTGCCAAGCAAGAAACACCATCAGAGCACTCCTGACATATGGTTGTCAAGCCTCTGCTTAAAGACCTCCAAAGTAGGAGACTCCACCACACTCCTTGGCAGCAAATTCCACTGTCGAACAGCTCTTACTGTCAGGAGGTTCTTCCTAATGTTTAGGTGGAATCTTCTTTCTTGTAGTTTGGATCCATTGCTCCGTGTCCGCTTCTCTGGAGCAGCAGAAAACAACCTTTCTCCCTCCTCTATGTGACATCCTTTCATATATTTGAACTCATGGAACTTTGGAGTGTCAGGCATAGCCCTATTGGCTTTAGCCCAAACGTAGCAGAGTTTTCCTGCACAGCGAAGAAGCTAGTTGCGGCAGTAATGACTACTCAGCTAGACTCAGAATAACTATTTACAGGATTTATTAAAAGGAAAAATAAAACCAGCAGAGTTTCTGCATACAAATAAAAGCAAAATAAACCCTCTCTTTCTCTCTCTCAAAACCATACACAGCACTTCTGACTCCTAACACACCTCACATCAAACTGTGCTAGCAATCCCTAGATAACAGAGTTGAGTGCTGCTCGTTAACCAATCAGAGTGAGTAGTTTCTAGGTCAAGCAGACCTGGGCTTTCTGCCAAGAGTAAATTGACACCAGCTGGAGTTAATTGGTGAAGCTAGAATCTGCAAGTTTCTCACGAGAACCAATTAACAGAAACTGAAACCGAAACTGAACACCCCCTCACAGATTCTGCTGAACAATTAACACCAAATACACCTATGTAGGAGATTATTTTTCCAGCAAACCTAAACCCTTGCACATTCGCTTGTTCTTTATCTTTGCCAATGGTTTAGTTAACACATCTGCTACATTTTCTTCACTTGACACATAAGTACAGGTGATTACATTGTCTTGTACACAGCAACGTACATTTTGGTATTTTACAGAGATATGTTTGGAACGCGATTTGAAACCCTCTGTTTTACTTAAGGTTATACAAGCTTGATTATCAATGTAAACTTGTACTGGTTCTCCACAATTTACATTTAAATCTGCCATCAAATGCTTGAAATAAATCACCTCGTTGCACAATTCACTCAATGCGGCGTACTCTGATTCTGTTGATGACACACTTACAACGTCTTGCTTGCGTGACCGCCAGCTGATTAAAGCTCCACCGACCATTATGACTAGTCCTGTGACAGATTTTCTATCTGGCAAATTTCCCCAGTCACTATCACAGTAGCAACTCAACATTTCATCCTCTGAAGAATTTAATTGTAACATATAGCCAATTGTCTGTTTGAGATATCTCAGAACTTGTTTTACCCCTTTCCAGGCATTTAGTGTGGGTTTTGAGACCAATCTACTTAATATGCCTACTGCATAGCTAATATCAGGTCTGGACCACTGTGCTATATACAATAAACTTCCAATTACAGAGTGATATACATCAGGATGTTCAAATTCAGGACTCTCATCTGTATGAAGTGTTTTTATGAAACCTGGATCCATAGGCACCGCTGCCCCTTTGCAATCCTGCATCCTGTATGTAGTCAGTAGTTGTTTAACTTTGTTCTGCTGACTAATTAGGCAGCTGCCATCTTGGGCCCAGCACACTTCCAACCCTAGATATGTCCTAACCGGGCCTAAGTCTTTCACTTTGAACTTACTGGACAATTGCTTGGCAAACCTTTTAGTTTGTTTATCTGTTTTACAGGCATACAATACATCATCTACATAAATCAGACAAAACTCTTGATCACTGCCTGTACCACGTACATAAACACAATTGTCAGCTGTACTCTGCTTGAAACCAAATGACACTAAGGCCTCATGGAAACATCTGTTCCAAGATCTTGCAGCCTGTTTGAGACCGTATAGAGCTTTGTTTAACTTCAACACTCTATTGGAACCTGTCTCATAACCAGGCGGTTCAGCTAGATACAGGTCTTCTGATATTGGTGCATGTAAATATGCAGTCTGAATGTCAAAATGGTTTAACAGGAGTTTTCTCTTTGCTCCAAGCGTTAAAATCAGCCTTACACTGTCCCCCTTAGCAGTAGGGGAAAAAGTTTCGTCATAATCTTTTCCAGGCCTCTGAGAATATCCTTGAGCAACTAAACGAGCTTTGTATTTGTACTCTCCTGTCACCAGAGGTTTAAGTTTGTACACCCACCTGCAGCCTACAATCTTTGCCCCCTCAGGCGCTGCTACTGGTGTAAAAACCTTGTGCTCATTCAGAGAGGACATCTCTTCCTCCATTGCCTGTTTCCAGCGCTCTGCCTCCTCTTTTGGTAACTTTAACACCTCCTGAAAACTCTTGGGTTCTGCACTTACACTAAACACATTTGCAGTATCAGGAGAAAAACGCACTGGAGGCACTCCTTTGTTTTGTCTTTTAGATCTTCTGGGAGAAAATTTTTCTTCTGACCCACTTTCCTCCTCAGAACTACGACCTCTCTTTTGTTGCTTGGCAACTGGTCTTTGGCTAACTCCACTTTCTTGAGAGCTCTTATCTGAACTTTCCTCCCCCTCAGACTCTGATTCTCTGTGTCTACTTTCAGAGTCATGAAGCTCCTGGGAAGGTTCAAACCAAACCTCAGTATTGGCATGTAGTCTCTCCCAGCCACTATGTTCACAAAAACTGGCATTCCTGGAGATCACAATGCCATTCGTCCCTTCAGCAAAACGGAAACCTTTTCCCAGCTCCTGGTAACCCACAAACACTAACTGTTTGGTCTTAGGATCTCCCTTCTTTCTCATTTGTTTCGGAATTAATACCCAGGCTTTTGATCCAAACACATGCAAATGGTCAATTTTAGGTTTTTTCTGAAACAATTTGAAGTACGGAGTTGTACCTATTGTTTGATGAAAGAGCCTATTTTGGAGATAACACGCGGTGAGCATGCTCTCCCCCCAATAAGACATGGGCAAATCAGCATCATCAAGCATGGCAAACATCATATCTTGTAAAGATCTGTTTTTTCGCTCTGCAACGCCATTCTCCTCTGGGGAAAAAACGTTCGTTTTTCTATGCCCAATGCCACGCTTTTGTAACCAATCTTTAAAGGCATTTGACATAAATTCGCCACCTCTGTCTGTCTGAATCCTTTTGAGTTTAACAGACAGAAATCTTTCCACAGATGCCACCCAGCCTTTAAACTTAGTGAACACGTCACCCTTATTTTTCATGGGAAAAACCCAAGAGTAACGCGTGGCGTCATCCACAATTGTTAGTGAAAAACGCGATCCACCCCTGCTTACAGCAAATGGACCAATTACGTCCATGTGAACCAGCTGTAGCGGTGACTCACTAACTCTGTCACTTCTGGGGTAAGAGACTCTGTGGGTTTTAACCTTTTTACAAACATTACAATCAAGGTACTTGTTACAACTCTTTAAATTACCCCCATCAGCCAATTCAGACATTTTTAGTACACTTTTCCAGCAAGCATGCCCCATTTTCCTATGCAATAAGTGCACACAGTTGTCATGTATAGCTTTGTTAGCAGGCTGAGATTTACTGACTACTGCTGCAACTTGAGATCCTGCTTTAAGCCAAAACAAGCCTCCCTCTGACTTAGCAGTGCCTAAAATCTCACCAGCCTTCTTAATAATGCAACTGTCTCCTTCAAAATACACTTTAAACCCAGCTTTTAGCAAACAATCTACAGACATCAGATTGCTCCTTAATGACGGCACACAAAGTACATTTTGCAGGCATTCACGAAGACAAGGAACAAAAACTGAACCCCCCGAAATCACTTCGGAAGTACTTCCGTCTGCTAGAGCCACCTGGCTGCGCTGTGCTGAGTTTTTGGAAACAAATAATTCATCTGAATTCACGATGTGGCGAGATGCTCCCGAATCGACCACCCAGACCGCTTGTTTCTCATCAGCAATCTTGACCACGCCGGTCACCAGCTGAGCCGACTGTTTTCGTTTGAAGAATTTCCTTTTACGCTGCTGCTGCTGCTGATCTCGTCTCTGCTCCTGCACTGGCAACTGAGACTTGACCAACTCCGGACATTGTCGTTTTAGATGCGCTGAAGACCCACATCGGAAACAACGCCTAACAGCAAACGCTGACTCCTCACCGGTACGCTGCTCTTGCTTCACCTCTGGCACGGCATGAGAACTCCTTCCAAACCGCCCACCAGTAGAAGCCTCTGCAGCCAACGACCTTTCTTGCCTCTTCTGCCATTCTTCAATCAAACGCCCAGTAACGTAACTGACTGATAAATCACGCTCCTGTATGCCTTCTAGAGACAAAACTAAATTACCGTATTTTTCGCACCATAGGACGCACTTTTTCCCTCCTAAAAAGCAAGGGAAAATGTGTGTGCGTCCTATGGAGCGAATGCAGGGGGGAGGCAGGCGGGAAAAGCCCTCAAGAGCCGCACACAAGCTTCGTGCGCTCCTGCGGGCTTTTCTCTAGGAGGGAGAAGGGAGTGACTGGCTGCAGCAGTCCCTTCTCCCTCCTGGGGGAAAAGCCCCCAAGAGCGGCACCCTCTTTAAAGGCTGCGCGGCTCCTGCGGGCTTTTCTCCGAGGTGGGGGAATTCCCCCACCTCCCAGAAAAGCCAGGAGAAGTCGCACAGCCCCTTTAAAGAGCGCACGGCTTCTGCGGGAGGTGGGGGAAGCTGCAGCAGATTCCCTCCTCCCGGGCTCCCTTTGAAGCGGCAATGTGGGAGGGGAGCAGCTTACACTCGTGTAAGCAGCTCTTCTCCCACTTTCCTGCTTCAAAGCAACCACGGAGGAGGGAAGGAAGGGGACCATGGATCCTCTTCGCTGCTGGAGGCTTCAGCGGATTCCCTCCTCCGTGATTGCTTTGAAGCGGCAATGTGGGAGGGGAGCAGCTTACACTCGTGTAAGCAGCTCCTCTCCCACTTTCCTTCTTCAAAGCAACCACGGAGGAGGGAAAGAGGGGACCCATGGATCCTCTTCGCTGCTCGAGGCTGCAGCAGATTCCCTCCTCCCGGGCTCCCTTTGAAGCAGCAAAGTGGGAGGGGAGCAGCTTACACTCGTGTAAGCAGCTCCTCTCCCACTTTCGGATTCCTCCTCCGTAATTGCTTTGAAGCAGGAAAGTGGGAGGGGGGCAGTTTACACTCGTGTAAGCAGCTCCTCTCCCACTTTCCTGCTTCAAAACAACCACGGAGGAAGGAAAGAGGGGACCCATGGATCCTCTTCGCTGCTCGAGGCTGCAGCAGATTCCCTCCTCCCGGGCTCCCTTTGAAGCAGCAAAGTGGGAGGGGAGCAGCTTACACTCGTGTAAGCAGCTCCTCTCCCACTTTCCTCCTTCAAGGCAACCACGGAGGAGGGAAGGAAGGGGACCATGGATCCTCCCCTGCTGGAGGCTTCAGCGGATTCCCTCCTCCGTGATTGCTTTGAAGCAGCAAAGTGGGAGGGGAGCAGCTTACACTCGTGTAAGCAGCTCCTCTCCCACTTTCCTCCTTCAAAGCAACCACGGAGGAGGGAAGGAAGGGGACCATGGATCCTCCCCTGCTGGAGGCTTCAGCGGATTCCCTCCTCCGTGATTGCTTTGAAGCAGCAAAGTGGGAGGGGAGCAGCTTACACTCGTGTAAGCAGCTCCTCTCCCACTTTCCTCCTTCAAAGCAACCACGGAGGAGGGAAGGAAGGGGACCATGGATCCTCCCCTGCTGGAGGCTTCAGCGGATTCCCTCCTCCGTGATTGCTTTGAAGCAGCAAAGTGGGAGGGGAGCAGCTTACACTCGTGTAAGCAGCTCCTCTCCCACTTTCCTGCTTCAAAGCAACTACGGAGGAGAGAAGGAAGGGGACCATGGATCCACCGCTGCTCACGGCTGCAGCGGATTCCTCCTCCTTGATTGCTGGGAGTTTCTCTGGGCAGGAATTCCCTCAGCTTAAGTGGGGTGGGGGAAGTGTGGCAGGTAGGGGGGTACAAATTGGGAGTGGGCATTGTGTGAAGTGGCTGTGGATCTCCTGCCGCAGAACTGTAGGACTGTATAGAGTTGGGAGGGCCACCCAAGGGTCATCTAGCCCAGCCCCCTCACAATGTAGGAATCACAGCTAAAGAACGCCAGGCAGATGGTCCCCCAACCGCTGCTTAAAAGCCTCCAGTGGTGGAGACCCCAAACACCTTCCGAGGTCATAGAATTGCAGGGTTGGAAGGGAACCCCAGGAGTCATCTAGTCCAGCCCCGGTGGACAGCGGGCGCAATCCATCCCATTGCGCAAGACTAAAGATGCTGTGCAAGGCTAAAGAAGAAGCCAAGGCAGTGAGCGGGATGGATCGCGCTTGCTGCCTTGTCTTCTTTAGCTGCACTGGAGAGGTTTAGCTCCTGGCTGGAGAGGTTGCGCGGCCATGGATCCCGTGCGCTGTCTTGGCTTCTTTGCTCTTTGGGGCTGGGGGGGGTAACCCGGGCTTCCCCCGCAGCCCCGAGAAGCTCTGGGAGAAGTGGACAGGCTGCATGCAGCCTGTCCGTTGCTCTTTGGGGCTGGGGGGGGGATAATATTTTTTTCCTTGATTTCCGCCTCTAAAAACTAGGTGCGTCCTGTGGTCCGGTGCGTCCAATAGAGCGAAAAATACGGTATCCCAGCTTTCCGGGAGAGAACTCAAAATAATAGCCACCTTCTCCTGCTGGTCTAATGCACAGTCTCTTTCCTGTAGCGCAACAAACTTTAACTGTAAACTGTGTAGGTGTTCCTGCATTGTAACCCCAGGCTGTAACATTGCCTTGTACAATGCCTTGCGAATGAACAGCTTGGAAACCGCTGTCTCACGCACATGGAGTTCTTTAAGTGCTTGCCACACACCTCTAGCTGTCTTGATTCCCCTCACATACGGCAACTGGGAATCTTCCAGCCCCAAGACAATTGTGGCCCTTGCTCTTTGGTCTCTATCAAGGTCTTCATCATCAGGCTTCGCAGGAAACTTACTCACCACTTGCCAGAGACGATCCCTCTGCAGCACTGCCTGCATGCGTTCCGACCACAGCAAGTAATTGGAGTCATTCAGACGCTCAAAAGCCATCTGAACTGGTTGTGAGGCCATCTTGAGAGCGATGTCCCTGGAACCCGGAACCAGCTACTCACGACCACCGAGAGAGAAAACAGGAACCACAGCACCCAGCACTCACACGCTGCAGCTGTTGTCCTTGTGTCCGCTGCGTCACCAGCTCACCACGGTCAGGAACTAGCCAGAGAACAACAACTTCTGGAACTACTGGAACCAACGCCGTTGATGCTGACACCACCGCAACTCAGGCTGGCAGCACAATGCCCATAACCTCATGGAACTTTGGAGTGTCAGGCATAGCCCTATTGGCTTTAGCCCAAACGTAGCAGAGTTTTCCTGCACAGCGAAGAAGCTAGTTGCGGCAGTAATGACTACTCAGCTAGACTCAGAATAACTATTTACAGGATTTATTAAAAGGAAAAATAAAACCAGCAGAGTTTCTGCATACAAATAAAAGCAAAATAAACCCTCTCTTTCTCTCTCTCAAAACCATACACAGCACTTCTGACTCCTAACACACCTCACATCAAACTGTGCTAGCAATCCCTAGATAACAGAGTTGAGTGCTGCTCGTTAACCAATCAGAGTGAGTAGTTTCTAGGTCAAGCAGACCTGGGCTTTCTGCCAAGAGTAAATTGACACCAGCTGGAGTTAATTGGTGAAGCTAGAATCTGCAAGTTTCTCACGAGAACCAATTAACAGAAACTGAAACCGAAACTGAACATGAACATGGCTATCATATCACCCCTTAACCTCCTCTTCTCCAGGCTAAACATGCCCAGCTCCCTTAGCCGTTCCTCATAAGGCCTCGTTTCCAGGCCTTTGACCATTTTGGTTGCCCTCCTCTGGACACGTTCCAGTTTGTCAGTGTCCTTCTTGAACTGTGGTGCCCAGAACTGGACACAGTACTCCAGGTGAGGTCTGACCAGAGCAGAATACAGTGGCACTATTACGTCCCTTGATCTAGATGCTATACTCCTATTGATGCAGCCCAGAATTGCAAGGGGTTGGACTGGATGACCCTCGGGGTCCCTTGCAACTCTACAATTCCACAATAGGGTGGGGGTAATCTGGTCCAAGCCAACGCTCAGACGGAAGCCAGCTAGAGTGCCTTCGGGATGCTCAGAAAAAGATCGTGAGGATGGATGGCCTTTCCAACTAATCTCCAGCTACCAGGACACTGTCTCTGAACAAGTAGCTTGCATTTAGTTTCAAAACATCAGAAGAGCTTGCAGGATGAGGCCAATGGCCCATTGAGTCCAGCATCCTGATCTCACAGTGGCTGACAGTGGGAAACCTGAATCAAAAATTTAAATTGAAACACCGTATTTTTCGCTCCATAAGACGCACGTTTTCCCTCCTAAAAAGTAAGGGGAAGTGTGTGTGCGTCTTATGGAGTGAATGCAGGTGGGTGGGAGGCAGGCAGGCGGGAAAAGCCCCACGCTCTGCGCGGCTCTTGCAGGCTTTTCCCCAAGGAGGGAGAAGGCACTGACACAGCCTGTCAGTCCCTTCTCCCTCCTCGTAGAAAAGCCCGCAGGAGCCGCGCATTCTTTAAAGAGCGCGCAGCTCTTGCGTGCTTTTGTGGGAGGTGGGGGAAGGGACAGAGAGCAGCCCCTCAGTCCCTTCCCCCACCTCCCGGAAAAGCCCCCAAGACCAGCACTCCCTTTCACTAGCCGTGTGGAGAACGTGTGCGGCTCTTGGGGGCTTTTCCACCCCGAGGAGGGAGAAGCCTGCAAGCACCGGACACACGCTCCACCCGGCTCGTGAAAGGGAGCGCTGAGCAGAGCCTGGGATTCATACAGGCTCTGCTCAGCGCTCCCTTTAAAAATATTTTTTCCTTGCATTCCCCTTCTAAAAACTAGGTGCGTCTTATGGAGCGAAAAATACGGTGCTTTATTATCACTTGTACAACTTGTATACAGTGAGATTACACAAGCACCCCCCCACTCAGCTCTCTTAGTCTTAATTCCTCTCTTTTACTGACACACACACACCAAACCCGAAAGTCAGTTGCCCTTTTGTTATCTTTTCATTCAGCAGCCTAACAGTCCACGGATACAGTACGTTTCTGAGCACAATTCAAAGTGTTGGTGTTGACCTTTAAAGCCCTAAACGGCCTCAAAGGGCCAGTATACCTGAAGGAGCGTCTCCACCCCCATCGTTCTGCCAGGACACTGAGGTCCAGCGCCAAGGGCCTTCTGGCAGTTCCCTCATTGCGAGAAGTGAGGTTACAGGGAACCAGGCAGAGGGCCTTCTCGGTGGTGGCGCCCGTTTCCGTGTGCTGCTTTTCTGGTTCGCCAGAAGCGGCTTAGTCATGCTGGCCACATGACCCGGAAGCTGTACGCCGGCTCCCTCGGCCAGTAAAGCGAGATGAGCACCGCAACCCCAGAGTCGGCCACGACTGGACCTAATGGTCAGGGGTCCCTTTACCTTTACGAAGAGCCTGCTGGATCAAGCCCATCCTGTTCTCACAGGGGCCAGGCCAGATGACTCGATGACAAACCAACAAGCTGGATTTGAGCAAAAGAACGCTCCCTCTTTTGTCTAAATCCCGACTGGGACGCAGGCAGTGTGTGAAAACCTACCAGGACCTTGTGTTTGTCTGTGATCTGTAAGACCCCCCCGGCACTGTTTGAGGAGTGCAAGCCACATCCAGGGCAGGGAGCCCCCCCGGAAGAAGGAACTGCAGAGCTGAGGGTGGGTGGGTGGGGGAAAAAATCCAGCGGCCAAGAATTTGGGGGATTTTTGTTTGCTTGTTTCAAAGCGTGTAACGTATTTATTGCCAGCGTATAAATCTGGCAAGGCTCAAAGGAATATCGGTCACAGAAGCTCAGAACAATAACGGCAAGTATTTGGATGGGGGGGGTTGCATCACTGGATGCAATTAAGTTCAGAAGAGCCAGCCGTATGCTCCCAGCTGACCAGCTGCGGGAAAATGAATCTTGCCCTGGGCAAATGGCTCCATGGCTGCCCTGATGGCTCTCTCTCCCTGTGTGTGTGTGTGTGTGTGCGCGCGCGCGCGTTGCTCTTTCCAGCTCCCAAACTACCTTTCAAATTGCCTTGACGATATCTGCAGACACAGAGAGCAGGGAGATCAGAGGATACTGTTCTCTTTCCAGAGAGCTTGTTCAGGACCTGCAGCTGCAGCCAATCAGACTCACATGCACCGTGGAAGATTACGCTAAAGCTGCTCTGTTTAGGGTTGCACACACTAAGGAAACGCACCGCGGGCTCTGTGGGCACAGAATTTGGTTCTGTGATTTGTATAAATTGGGACATTGTCCAGCATCTCTGCATCATGCATTCCGGTTTCGCGAGTCACGGGGAAGGGCAAGGAGGGCACAGGGCACGGGAAACGTTACTCAGCAGCTCCTCTCGACTTCCGAGATTCCAACAGAAGTGGCCTGCACATTTTTAAGCGTTTCAAAAGATAAGAAGACACGGGCCCCAAAGGCCCACATGGTCCAGCCTCCTGTTCCCGCAATGGTCAACCCAGGTGCCTGTGAAAAGTCTGCAAGCAGGATCTGAGCGCGACAGCCCTTTCCCAACCTGCAGTCCGTCTCCACCTGTATTCCAGCAGATGGAAATCTCTTTAGCAGGAGATCCAGATGCCCCAGAGCTGGGGAAAACTGACTCTCCAACTCCCTTCATCATCCCTGATTCCGCAGGGTGGAAGATGCAGGAGTTGCAATACAACAGCATCTGAAGGGCTGCAGGTTTCTAGCCCCCTGCTCTGTCCAATAAATAATAATAATAATAATAATAATTTATTTATGGGACACGGGTGGCGCTGTGGGTAAAACCTCAGTGCCTAGGACTTGCTGATCGTAAGGTCGGCGGTTCAAATCCCCGCGACGGGGTGAGCTCCCGTTGTTTGGTCCCAGCTCCTGCCCACCTAGCAGTTCGAAAGCACCCCTAAGTGCAAGTAGATAAATAGGTACCGCTTTATAGCGGGAAGGTAAACGGCGTTTCCGTGTGCGGCTCTGGCTCGCCATATGCAGCTTCGTCACGCTGGCCACGTGACCCGGAAGTGTCTTCGGACGGAGCCCGCTCACGGCCTCTTGAGCGAGATGAGCGCGCAACCCTAGAGTCGGTCACGACTGGCCCGGACAGGCAGGGGTACCTTTACCTTTACCTTTTAATTTATTTATATCCCGCCCTCCCCAGCCAAAGCCGGGCTCAGAGCGGCTAACAACAGTAAAAACAGCACAGTTTACATAAAAATGCATTTCCCGGTCTTTCGACCTACTTTGCCATTCTCTTTCTTTGCACTTTATTCCGCACAACCACCGTGTGAAGTGTTGGGAAAGACTGTTTGTGTGCTGTGTGTGTGTGTACACGACTTGGCCCACTTCACCTTTATAAGGATTTGAACTCAGTTCTGTTTGATCCAAGTACATTATCTCTCTTACGCCACACTGGCTCTCCAAACAGATGAACAGAGCGCATTTGACAGGTGAAAGTCAAGCTTTTAATGTTTGATGTTTTATTGTATTTTTAATATTTTGTTGGAAGCCACCCAGAGTAGGCGGGCTATAAATAATAATAATTATTATTATTTTCCTTGTAGGTGTGGCTACTGATGCAACAAGCCGCACTGTTCTCAACGGCAGAATTTACATTTCCTCCGTGCATAATCTGGCTTCTTCTTGGGTCTCTCACACTCGGTCCAGGAGGGGCGTGGTACTCAGTGGCAGACTAGGCCCTTTGCATGCAGATTTACCCAGACTGATTAAATTTTGACCCAGGAAGATCCCCAAGGTGGATACAACTCTGGGGCTCCTTCTGTCCACTTCTGACACCTGCTGTTGCACTGGGGCAGTGAAATTGTTCCTTCCCCGAGGACTGAGGGTCCTTTGCTTGTCCCAAGGGCAGAGAGGGAAGGGCCAGAAGCAGCCGCTGACCACTAGAGGGGCGGAAGAGTAACTGCAGTTTCCAGGATGAATGCTCGGCCTCCCTAGCTAGAGGAGATCTGGTAGCAAGGCTGCAAAAGCCCTCTGAGAACCACTGCCAGTCCAAATCAATGGCACTGCGCTAGGGAGGGCAGGGGAAGCGAAAGCAAGATTCACCGTGACATTGTTTTATAGAGCGCCGTCAAGGCGCAAGATGTTTTTAAACATAGTATTTGACTTCGAGTCTCTTCCGCCTGAATTTCTTAATAATTATCTGTAGCAGTTTCCAATATCAATATTTCAAAAAACCAAATCACAGTCAAGATGGATGGTACTTAATTGTAATTAATTAAGTGGCATTATACTGTATTGTATGTTTTTATTTTTTTCCTTTTTTCTATTTTTCCCTGTTTTATCTTTTGTTTGTTTTTGTTACTGTGAATTCTTTTGTATTATGCTCGTTTACTGAAAATAATAAATATTATTTGGGGGGGGGGGAAAGATGTTTTTAGAAAGTAGAAGGGAGGAGGTCCCTGCCCCGAGAGGCCTCCAATCACAGACAACTCACAATAAACAGCTTGCGGCGTTTTGTGAAACGGGCACAACGTTATCGCCGGGAGAGGCTTGGAAGAACAGCACCGCAACCCGAATAATCTCACCTTCAGCTCCTATGGAAACCAGCTTGACTCCTTTGCTTGCGATGAAATCGAGAGCTTTGTTCACGTTGTTGATCTTGTGTACCCTCATCTTTCCTCTCTCCGGTTTCGGTAACCGCTCCCCTGGGGAAGCAGAAAGAAGAGAGGGGCTGGTTGGTTGGTTGAAGGAGCAGATCGGATTGAAAGGAAAGCACAAAAGTGAGCTTCCTTTTCGCATCAGATGCAAGCTCAGCAAGACACAAAGGAAGCCTGTGGCTCCTGCAGGACAAACACCTTTCTTGTCCAAAGAGGAACAGATTTCCCCCCCCCCCCCTTTGGTTTCCTAAGTTACTCCAGGTTGAATTCTCTTTAGCAGTCATCCGTCTCTCCAAAGGGAGAAGAAGCTGACATTTGGGTCAGATTTCCCAGGGTGTAAGCCTATTCAAGCACCAGAGTGAGGCAAAAATCTTGGGGGGGGGGGTGTCGAGAGGGAGCTGGTGCGAATGGGTCAAAATGGGGTTAACAAGGCGCCAGATGGCCCATCAGACCCCAAAAATCAGTTTAAACCCAAACTGTGAAATTATTCAGATTCAGAATAACAAGGTTTGCACGGCCAATTCAGAGTTAAGAACTTGACAGTGTAGAAAGAGTACGCTATGCCTTGTCTATTTGTTCTCCACACCTCCCGCTCCCCATTTCTTTGTGGTATCAGACACCAGTGGAAAGCCATGTTCTTCCAACCAGCCCCCTGGAAAGGCAACTGACTTGTGAATTACAAGGATTGCAAGCTCCCCAAGGACATGCTCTATGGCAGGCTATATAGGCAAACTTGGCCCTCCACATGTTTTGGGACTACAACTCCCATCATCCCTTGCCACTGGTCCTGTTAGCTTGGGATGATGGGAATTGTAGTCCCAAAACATCTGGAGGGCCAGGTTTGCCTATGCCTGCTCTATGGGGAGCCGCCTTCAGGCAAAAGGCCTGTTGGCAGACCAGCTGTGTGTTACAAAGATGTCTGCAAACATGACATGACATCAGCCTTGCCCTTGCAGACGACCGCAGTGCCTGGAGACAGGCAAGACAGGTTGTGTATCCGCAGCAGTGACCAGAGGAGGAATAACCAGAATGAGCAGAGAGAGAAGAAACGGCAAGGTGTGTCTGCAGCAGCACAACAGGATGCCTTCCTCTGCCCCAGATGCAACAAAACATGTCTCTCCCGCATCAGTCTCTGCAGTGCCAGCAGGAGCTGTAATTCTCCAGTGGTCTGACTTCACCCACAAAGGTGCGCCAGTCCCTTGTCCCCCGAGACAGACGGACGCCAACAACAAACAGGCCGTGGGGCCACTGGTATGATCCCAGGGCTGATGCGTCACTTCCCGCCATCTTAGGACATGGGTAGGCAAACTAAGGCCCGGAGGCCGGATCCGGCCCAATCGCCTTCTAAATCTGGCCTGCGGACAGTCTGGGAATCAGAGTGTTTTTACATGAGCAGAATGTGTCCTTCTATTTAAAATGCATTTCTGGGTTATTTGTGGGGCATAGGAATTCGTTCATCCCCCCCCCCCCAAAAAAAAATATAGTCCGGCCCCCCACAAGGTCTGAGAGACAGTGGACCGGCCCCTGCTGAAAAAGTTTGCTGACCCCTGTCTTAGGATGTTGAGGATGACTGCTCAAAACTCACAACTTGCCGCAGAGCTAAAAGGCGGTCCTGAAAAGTGCCAATCAACAGCCCCTGCAAGTCCTTCTGACCCTCACCTGAAATGACCTCCAGCAGCAACATGAGCTTC